>NW_027496954.1:0-166041 GCF_021521415.1 Bidens hawaiensis | reverse complement strand
AAAGGAAGTGAAAAATGATCTTTTCTTGTGGCGTCATTAAGTTTCCGGTAGTCAATACAAACTCGCCAGCCTGTGATGGTCCTCATTGGTATTATCTCATCCTTCTCGTTCATTACAACTGTCATACTTCCCTTCTTGGGTACTACTTGAATTGGACTAACCCAAGGTGAATATGAGATTGGGCAGATTAATCCGGCATCAAGGAGTTTGATTACTTCCTTTTTCACCACATCTTGCATGTTGGGATTGAGACGTCTTTGATGTTGGACCACGGGTTTGTATTCTTCCTCCATGAGAATTTTGTGAGTACAAAAGGAAGGAGTGATGCACTTGATATCCATGATCTCCACGCGATAGCCTTCTTATGGTTTTTAAAAACTTTAAGAAGTTCATCTTTCTCTTCTTTAGAAAGGTGAGATGAAATAATTGCTGGGAGTTGAGAGTCTTTTTCTAGAAAGGCATAGTCTTTATGGTTCGGGAGTTCTTTTAACTCTAAGGTTGGTGGTTCTTCGATTGATGGTTTTGATTTTTCATTACATTCGGTAATCTCACATACTACTTCTGATGTTTATTGATTGTTGTTGATAGTATTGAGATTATTGTACTCTAATGTGGGTTTAGTGTTAACATCAGTTAAGATTTGTGTTTCTAATGGGGTGTTAATGGAATATCTCCGCACATAGCAACTCACGATAGAATCAATGATGTCGACACAATATAATGTGTCATCGTGATGTTGCGGATGTTGCATAGATTTTCCTATGTTAAAAGTGATAGCCTCATCATTGACCCTGAGAGTGAGTCTGCCGGTGCAAACATCAATAATAGCCTTTGCAGTGGCTAAGAAGGGTCTTCCTAAAGTTAGAGGTACACTTTTGTCTTCCTCCATGTCTAGAATTACAAAATCTACTGGGAAAACAAATTTGTCAATTTTGACAAGCATGTTTTCAATGGATCGGTCAGCTAACTGAATGCTCATGCGGGTGGGTTTTGGTTCTCCTATCCCTAGTTTTGCAAAAGCTGCATAAGGTATTAAATTATTACTAGATCCTAGGTCAGGCATGGCATTGCTAACCGAAAATTTTCCTATGAGACAAGGGATATTAAAGCTCCCTGGATCGGTCATCTTCGGTGGCAGCTTGTTTTGGAGGACAGCTGAACATTCTTCACTCAGGGTGACATGCAATAGTTCCTCCAGTTTCCTTTTGTTTGTCAGCACTTCTTTGAGAAACTTTGCATATTTTGGCATTTGAGCAATGGCTTCGACGAAAGGGATATTGATGTGGAGTTGTTTGAAGAGTTCTAAAAACTTCTCGTACTGAACTTCCAATCTCTCCTGTTTCATCCGTCCGGGGTATGGGATAGGTGGAACATAAGTTTGGGCTGGTTCCTTAGGTTGTACGGTGCCTGTTGGAACTAGTATTTCCTGAGTTTTGTCAGGAGCTCATATTTCCATGACTTGTTCTGAAGTTGGTGAGGCAACAGTGGTCGTGCCGCTTCATAATGTGACAACATTGGCTGTCGCATTTGGATTTGTAATTGTGTTGCTTGGAAGGGCTCCAGGTGGTCTTTCAAACAATTTTCGGGCATTTGTCCGATCTGAGTTTCTAGATTCTGTAATGATGCTTGTTGACTTCTTAGGTCAGCTTCATGCTTCATTAATACTCCACCGATATTAACGGCTCATGAGTCGACCTTCTTTTCTGCTTCATTTGTTTTGGTCATGTTTGGATCAACATTTCTTCGATTTATGAGTAGCTCGGATTTGATGGCTATTGGAACTTTGATCTTGAAATTGTAGTTTAGGCTGGAAGGATTGATTCATCGGTCTCTTTTCAAATTCGGGTAGGGTTTGAGAATTACCTCCGTCTTTCCAACTGAAATTTGGATGGTTTCTCCAACCAGGATTGTAGTTGTTGCTGAAAGCGTTGTTCTGTCGGGCGATGAAGTCAACTTCTTCCATAGCCATGATAACTTGTTTGCAGTCACTTGTCTTATGAGTTCCTTCACAGGTGTCACATGTGAGTCTGGTTTTTGATAGTTTAGCTTGAAGTTGTTCGAACTTTTTAGAAAGGGCTTCAAGCTGTGCGGTAACAAGAGTGTTAGAATCAATGTGGTGCATTCCTTTATGGGTTGGTGTAGATCTTGGTGGGTTGTAAGCGAAACTCTTCTTTGCTGCCTTTTCTATGATTTCAAATGCGTCGTTAGGTGATTTGGATCCCATGTCTCCACCGACGACTTGGTCGATGGCCTGTTTGTTTTGACTTGGTCGATGGCCTGTTCTCAGAAGACTTTGTATCTCTCCCATGCTGCGTGTAACGACTCATCATCATCGGTCCGGAATCCGGTAATGCTGGCTCGGTATTTGGCAGTTTTATCAGGCGGAAAGTATTTGAGGAGAAACTTCTCAACCATCTGGTCCAATATAAGGCTTGACCCCTTAGGGAGAAAGGAAAGAGTTTGAGTTTGATCTGATCTTCTAAACAGTTTTGAATATTAAAGGTTCCGCAGATTCATAAGAATCGAGATATATGAGAAAGAGGGTCTTCATCGAGGAGACCATGAAAATGAACTGAATTTTCCACCATTTGAATGGTGCTTGATTTGATTTCGAAATTTCGGTGATTTCGGGTGGAGCCACTCCATTGCCGTAGCCTTCGAGAGTTGGCTTGGCATACTGGCTCATGTTTGGTTCATTTTTTTTTGTGCCGCCATCATTTCTTCAGTTTGATTTTCTCCTGATGTTGTGGCGTCTACTGACTCGTCTATGATTGTTTCTCCGGTTCCGTAGTCCGTTTACGTGCTCGTCAACGAAAGAGTCGTTCCGGTTCAGAAATTGGAGAAACAAGATCAGGTCCAAATTTAGAGGACATACATGGGTTTAAATCAAATTTAAACTATTTAAATTAAACTAAAGGTTAGTTGAAATTAAATTAAAAGTTAGGCTAAGCCATTTGAAAACTAACTAAGGTCTAAGTTAATTAAGTTAAAATAACTTATAGGTAAATGTTAGGCTAGCTTTAAAAATATATAATTTAATTAGTTAAAAAGAAAATAAAATAAAAGATAAAAATTTTATACAATTATGAAAAATGATTAAATTAAAACTTGGATCGTTCTTAGAAATGTACCGTGTCCCCGGCAATGGCGCCAAAAACTTGGTGTGATGCGTTTGAGTGCTAGTAATGATAACTGATTGGGGTTTTAGCTTTCGCACAAGATCGTGTTTTAAATTTATAATAGTGATTTCTACTAAGACTAAACACACACAAAATAGGCAAGTGTACCTATCGTATATATAGAATAGTATTGGTAAGAACCAAGTATCGATCTGTGGACACAAATGTTTCTAATAATGAATCTTCATCTTACTTTAATTAGAGGGTTTCATCTTACTTTAACTAGCATGATAGCCTAAGCAATCGTGTTAACAATGTTATTTCAGAATTATCAAAACTAGAGAAATAGATCATAGCTTATATCTCATCATTTCTAAGTACAATAAAGGATCTATGTTTCGATAAATTATCAAAGTATTCTTACTTTCAAGAACATGAATCGATCATGAATTATTATTAATCACCAACTTTGAATTGTTTAATTAAGATAGTGAAACATTTCTTATCAAAGGATAATTGCAAAATAACCATGTACTTTACTAAACTAAATCACATGTTACATATAATCATAAAATTATACAAAGCTTCTTCATAGATTTTAGATGGTAAATGGAGTCTAGCTCATGATGAGCATTGTTATAAACATTAAAAGAGATGATGATAAAAAACAGATGATTAAACTAGAACAATCTAACCAAATGTGGATGAATCTTCTTTCTTCTTGATGATGATGGATGATAATGATGATGGTAATGATAGATAACAATGGTAACCTCCAAGCCTTCAAACTCCTCACAAGATCTTCAATATGAGTGTAATGTGGGTGTTTTTATAAGAGAAACCAGTTTAGAGATTTTCTTCAAGCACACCGAATGAGTTCAACATAAGCCTCTATTTATAGGCAGTCTGGAGTGAGAGGCACGACCCCATGCTCCATGAGTCATGGCCATGTTTCCAGGTATCCAGTTGCATTAAATGCTGTCAGATCGTACATGATGACTCACCACGACACTGTTCTTCCTGAGGCACGGCCCCGTGCTTTTGTGTCCAATATTTGTCTTTTCTTGTGGATTTTTGTCTTTTCTTGTGTTCAGAAGCATTGGGCGTGGTTCTTGGATCATGGGGGCGTGGTTGAGGATTTTCTTGAGTTTTCTTTCATTTTTCATCGTCATTTTGCTTGTTTCTTCGTTTGAGGCTTGGGTTTACTTGAAATTGCCTTTTTTATGATAAGTAACATTTTGAGCTATGTTATTTGATAGAAGTTTCAGTTTTTATAAATGATTTGATGCTAAAAAGATGTATATTTTTATATACGTCAGAAATACATTACGTCGGGTAAGAAACGTAGTTACATATAATAAACTTTCTTGATATATATTATTTGGTCTACATTCTGCTTTACCGCATCTAACTGTCATGAATTCGGTTGGTGTCTACGGTACCGATAATAAATCGTAAACATGATTTAGTAAGAAAAAAAACACATATCTTTTTAAAGTAAATTACACACACACATACATATACACACACATACATATATATATACACACACACTAGCTTTAGAACTAGTGTGATGCACGGAATGGTTAAAAGAAATATAATTATGCTATAGAATAAATGATTAGATGTAAAAGAAACCCCTATATTTTATCAAATTAAAGATTTTATAAGTGCAAATTATGTTTTTAATGGAATATTCATACGAATACGTGGTGTATTCTAACGTTAATTCTTAAAAATTACGAAAAAGATGCACCTAGTGATTTTAAAAGTTGGAATTATATTTTATTTATGGAATTGTGAATTTAAAAAAAGACGATACGATATTTCATAATGAAAGACATAAAAAAAGATTATCATATATAAATTTAGGTGAATAAAACACACTTTTCTATTACATTTTCAAACCAATTGTTTAAAACACCGTGAATTTATGGAGGTTGAATGAACTTGTAAGAAAAAAATTGTTAGTCATTTATAGTTTCTTGTATTATCATTTTAGACCTGCAAATATAGTTTATTGAATTTTATCATATTCATCTCATACATTCAAAAGTGTTTATGAATTGATTGAACAAAAAGAGTTAGATATGATTTCATTACAAATATAAATATTTTGATTATATTGACATGTAAATACCGGTATATTTTTAATCTCTATAATTTAGTTAAGTAGCTATTTGATTAAATGGTGGATTAATATGTTTTGATTATATTGATATAAATATCTTTTCATTAAAAATAAAATAATAGTTTGAGCGGGAAGTTTAAATTATGAGTGAATCTTCAAATAACATGTGTCTTCGGTTATTTTCTTTTATTAGAACAGGTAAATATTTAGAAAAATCATACTTAACAAAATAAAAACAATAAAAAATACATTATCCTCTTAAAAATCACCATCACCCACAAAAGAATCACAAAGAGCCAACATTTTCACATTGAATCTGGTCACAAGCAAGATTTGAGCGTGCACAACATTCCCGTATAAGATCTTAATGGCTAATTGCTTAACCATTAGACCACGACAATTAATTGGTATTAGTTCATTATATTACAATTACATTTGAGTGTTTATAAATGTTCGGGTCGTCATTGCATGATAATATGCATTTGGGGCTCGGGTATTGTATGTATTCAAATCTAGGATGAAGTCGAGTCTCTATGTATGCGAGTATACATGATGTACTCGGGTTTGTGTCTTGTATGCGAGCCTTTGCTCGTAATCGAACACTCTCCTTAGACCGAAGTTCCCTTGTAAGCAAGTCTCAATGGTAATCGATTACAATGTAAGCGACCTAAGCCATGTAAGCGAACCTAGGCATTTGTATTCAAGTTCAATGTAATCGAACATCCATGTAAGCGGGTTAGATTGTAATCGATCCAATATATAATCGATTATAGGTAGTGTAATCGATTACATGTTTGAACGCGTTAAACCAATACACAGATCTCAGATCTGATGTATATATAAACTAACCCTTAATAAGGATCTAGTTCATAATTACGCTTGATTATATGTTATACGTTATATATATTAGTTGTAAGTATGTGTATAATTTTAGTATGAAGCTTGAGAGAGTATTTGAACAGAGGTTCGTTACTGTTAACTCAAAACTTAAATTAAACAGTGGCCAAACCCACTATATATAGAAGATGAGTCTAGTTCGTCACACATTCCGTAACGAACTAGCCACTCACTTTGTTACATACATTAAATGAAATAAACTTAACGAATCACATCCTGATTCGTTAAACATCCTTAACGAATCAGGAGGGGAACTTAACTTAATTCTAGTTCGTTAAACATCCTTAACGAACTAGAAGCTAAACTTAACGAATTACAATAATAACTTAATACTTTATTACATTAAACAAAACGACAAATACATTAACGATAGATACAAAGACTCGAGACGCTGAACCGTGTACTAACATTACAACATTGTAATCGAGTTGGGTATGTGAGCGAATCATATTGTAAGAGAGTGTACCAATGTAATTGATTCCTTAATGTATTCGAGTATCGATTGTATGCGAACGACTCTTGTGTAATCGATTTTGATTGTAAGCGAGTCATAAGGATGTATGTGAGTTATGAAATGTAATCGAATGGTCTTAGTGTATGCGACTAGCTCATTGTGATCGAATTGGGCATAAGTAAGCGAGTCATAGAAGTAATCGATGATGATATTGTGATCGAGTTTCAAAGTAAGCGACCTATGCATTGTAACCGACTATATAATGTAATCGACTACATATTGTAAGCGAATTCAAGTGTAAGCAATCATAAATGTAAGCGAACTTAAATGTAAGCGACTGGTTTGATTAAATTGGTCACGGATTTGATTCTTTTCAATCGTTATCTTACTCATTTTAACCCTAACATCTTGTTATGGCTTGGTATAGACCCATAATAGATTCCTTAATTGTTTTCGGCCAAAACTTGACTCGTGAAGTCATAAAGTTTGAACCTTTAGGCTTAAACGTTCAAAACTAGATCTAGGGTTTTCTTTATACGAGCCATTCATGACCAAAGGTTCGTTAAGTCCATTTTAACATCAATTTTGATACTTTATGTTTCGTTTATACCCGATCTACTCTACGTTCAAGTTTCAAGACTAACCGTTCATAAAAACAAAAATTTTAAGATAAAGAACATACCTTTACGTGTTCGTTAGGTCACGGTTAGCTTGGTTATGAACTTTAAATCTTGTATTTAGCTTGGATGTCAAAAGTTTATCAAGAATCAATGTTCGTTTGATCTTGGATCTCTCTTTCTTGCTCGCGGCCGGTTATGGCAAGATATGTGTGTGTGTTTTGAGTGTGTAGAGAATAAGATGGAAAGAAATGAGGATTTAGGGTTTTAGGGAGGTTTAAGGGAGTATTTATACTCTCTTAAGCCCATTGACCTAAGGCCCATCCCATCGTTTTTTCCATCTCTAACTATCCAAGTCCATACACTTTATTTAATCTAAATTAAATATTAGCACACGTTTCAAAACATAAACTTTCTTTATTTATTATTATGAAATTTAGGATGTTACAAGTCTTCCCTCCTTAAGAGGTTTCGTCCCCGAAACCTAACTATTACTAGAACAAATCTGGGTAAAACCTGTGCATCTCATCCTCAGCTTCCCAAGTAGCATCTGATCCCTTGCGATGCTTCCATATTACTTTCACCAAAGGTATAACCTTGTGACGAAGTTGCTTCTCCTTGCGATCAACTATCTTTACGGGTTGCTCAATGTAGTTTAATCGTTCATCAACCTCAATATCCATTAATGACACGTGTGACGTGTTATCAGCTAGACATTTTTTCAGATGAGAAACATGGAAGGTTGAATGAATTCCTTCTAGCTCTTCAGGCACTTCCAACTTATAAGCCACTTCACCCACGCGACCTAAAATCTTAAATGGTCCAATGTACCTCGGAATCAACTTTCCCCTCTTTCTAAAACGAATGATCCCTTTCCAAGGCGGGACCTTGAGCATCACATTGTCGCCAATGTTAAACTCAATCAGTCATCGCCGCTTATCAGCATACGACTTCTGTCGGTCTTGAGCAGCTTTCATTCTTGCCTTAATCTGAGAACTTTGAAGATGTTTGTTGAACAACCTCTAAACTTCCCATCTCTTTCTGACCAATCTCTCCCCAAAATATCGGGGTTCTACATAAAGCATTTCAATTGGCGGCATACCAATACTTGAATGGTAACTGTTTTTATAGGAGAACTCTGCCAGATGCATATGATCATCCCAATTTCCTCCAAAGTCTAAAACACAAGCACGCAGCATATCCTCAAGGGTTAAGATCGTCCTTTCAGACTGTCCATCTTCTTGAGGATGATACGCCGTACTGATGTTAAATCTTGTTCCCATGGCTTCATGGAACTTCTTCCAAAACCTCGAAGTAAACCGAGTATCTCTATCAGACAAGATCGATGACGGTACTCCAGGATTAGACACAACCTCTTTGATGAACAAACTTGCTAACGTTTCCGACGAAATGGGCCTCTCGTATAGGCAGAAAGTGAGCACTTTTGGTCAAACAGTCCACAATCACCCAGATGGTATCATGATGCTTAGTTGTACGAGGTAGCTTAGTTATGAAGTCCATGGTGATATGTTCCCACTTCCACTCAGGTATCTCCAAAGGTTGCATCTTCCCATAAGGTTATGGTGCTCTGGTTTCACTTGTAAACAAGTTAAGCACCTACTAACATAATCTACTACATCACTCTTCATTCCTGGCCACCAGTAATCTCTTTTCTAATCTTGGTACGTCTTTGTGGTTCCTGGATGAATTGAGTATCTTGACTTATGAGCTTCATCTAAGATTCGACCTCTAAGATCTCCATGACGTGGGATCCACATACGGTCAAACCTAGTCTTAACACCGTGCGTGTTTTCCATCAAATCGTCTTGCTGACCGAAAATTCTTTCTTCACTAACCCTTCATCTACTAACACCTCTGACTGAACTTTGATGATTTCTTCAAAAAGACTTGAATTCATAATCAGCTGGTAAGACTTCACTGTTGCAATGACTTCCTCATTCTTACGACTTAGCGCATCAGCGACCACATTAGCTTTACCAGGATAGTATTTAATGTCGTAGTAATAATATTTAATCAACTCCAACCATCTTCTCTATCTCATGTTCAATTGTTTCTGCTCGAAGAAGTACTTTAAACTCTTATGATATGTGTAAATGGTACACTTAGTACCATACAGATAATGCCTCCATATCTTGAGAGCATGCACTACCGCTGCTAGCTCTAAATCATGCATCGGATAAGTACTCTCATGGACTTTCAATTGTCTAGACGCGTAAGCTATCACTTTTCCTCATTGCATCAACACGCAACCTAACCCACGATGCGAAGCATCAGTACAAACAACCAAATCCTCGTCACCATCGGGTAAAGCAAGCATTAGAGATTGCGTGAGTCTCTTGTTTAATTCCTCAAAATATTCTTCTTGGAACCTTCCCCAACTGAATACTACCGACTTTCGGGTCATACCAGTCAAAGGTGCGGCTATCTTGGAGAAACCTTCGATAAATCTTCTATAGTAGCCAGCTAACCCAAAGAAGCTTCGTATATCAGTCGGATTATGTGAGGTCTTCCAATTCGTTATCGTCTCAATCTTAGTTGGGTCCATGGTAATCTGTTCAGGATTTATCAAGTGACCTAGGAATTGCACTTCTCGTAACCAGAATGCGCATTTCGAAAACTTAGCATACAACTTCTCTTTCTTCAGAGTTTCCAATACTTGTCCCAGATGCTCAACGTGATCAGACTAGCTCCTTGAATAAATCAATATATCATCGATAAAGACGATAACTGACTTATCTGACATCGGCCGACACACCATATTCATCATGTCCATAAATGCTGCAGGAGCATTCGTTAGACCGAATGACATCACGAGGAACTCGTAGTGTCTATACCGCGTCCGAAACATTGTTTTAGGGATGTCTGCCTCTTTCACTTTCAACTGATGATAGCCTGATCTAAGATCTATCCATGAGAACCATCTTGAACCTTGCAGTTAGTCAAACAGATCATCAATCCTTGGCAAAGGATATTTATTCTTTACTGTAAGCTTATTCAACTCGCGATAGTCTACGCACATTCTCATACTTCCATCCTTCTTCTTCACAAATAACACTGGTGCGCCCCACTGGGAAACACTTGGTCTAATGAAACCATTGTCGAGGAGTTCTTGCAGTAGGGACATCAGTTCTTTCATCTCAGACGGCGCTAGACGGTAAGGCGCTTTTATGACTGGTTGGGCTCTTGGTACTAAATCTATCTGGAATTCTATCTCTCGCTCTGGTGGCAACCCCAGAAGATCCTCAGGGAATACTTCTGGGTAGTCGCGCATGATAGGAACATCTTTCGTTTATTTTGTCTCGGCCCTAGCGTTGACAACGTACTCCAGGTAGGCACCGCACCGCCGCCTTAACAAACCCTCGGCTTTTATCATTGAAATGACATTAAGCCCAGAACTTTCCATATCACGATAAACCGTCACCACACTACCATCCAAGGACTTTAACCTTATTATCCTACTCTTACACACGACCTGAGCTTCATACTCAGACAACTAATCCATTCCCAAAACCACATCGAACCCTCCTTAGGTCATAACATACAAGATAACAGTTAACTCATGTCCCTCTAACTCTGTCTTACAGTCCCTAACCATTTTCATTAATTTAACCGAAGTGTCACTAGTGGTTTCTACTATAAAAGTTTCAGACACTCAGCAACATTTAATTTTAGCTAATTTACTAAATAGGGTGGCTATGAAACTTTTGTTCGCATCCGAATCAAATAGTACTGAAGCAGAAACACCATTTACTAGAACGTACCTGTGATGACATCTGGAATCTGCTTGGCTTGATCTTGGTTCAGCATGTACGCTCTGGTCTTTGGCCTTGTTTGCTCAACATCCTTCTTTCCGCTTCCCACGACTCCTCCATCGGTGCATTCCCTCGCAAAATGACCTATCTTACCACACTTATAACAGGAGGGCTTTGTGCTACAATCATGAGTATAATGGCTTGCCTTTCCATGCATATAGCAGACATTTGATCCAACTCTTCACTCCCTAGCGTGCATCTTCCTACACTTATGACATGTATCAGAACCAATACCCCGCCTACACTCTCCACCGTGCATCTTACCACAAGTCTTACGCGTCTTCTTCTCCCACACCTTCTGTTTCTTGTCCATGGAGTTCCATAACTGAGTACCGGGTCGTTTAACAGGAGTGGCCCACTTCTTATATTTCTTCTCTTCCACCCCCACATCAACTGCCGCCAAGTCGCCATAGACCATTTCTGCGAGTCCCACAGCGGAATCAAAGGTAGAAGGTCTACTAGCCTTGATCAAGATGCGAACATTTTGTGGCAGCCCCTAATGTAAAACTTGATCCGCTTAGCTTTAGTGTTCACCATGTATGGCAGAAGGTCTACTAGCCTCCCACCTCATCGCCTTTATCTCCTCTCGACTCTTTCTCCGCTCAACCGACTCCCACCAGTACATTGCCTCATCACCAAACGATTGGGTATCATATCCCACAGCTTGATCGGGACGACACTCTCTAATGCAGATATCCTTGTCCATAGTGGTTATCCATTGGAGAGTAGCGATCGCGTCTCCCAAACCGGTTAGCTTCGGCGGGTCACATCCTTTGAAGGACTTATAGTTGCACCCACCTCGGCATCTTTTCCTATCATCAACCTTCACAGACTTAATCACACTTGATTTCTCATTTTCTCTCTCATCATCCTTCTTACTCTTCTCCCCAGACTTCTCAACTCTTTCCTAGCTTTTAGCAGACCCTCCAAGAGTCATATTCTTCACAGCAGTGGCTACAGCTTAGATAATGGCTGCTTGAATTGAGGGGTCAAGTTGATACCCTTCGTTGTCGCTTGGGTTTCGTCTAGCTGCGCTTCCTTTGTCTCCTATGTGGGAAGTTGTTTCCACCGAAGGTTTTCGGACAAGACGAGGCCTTCCACGACGCCCAGTGCGACCTCCTACTCTCACAATTTCTCTAGCTCCAGCCATCGTATTCTAAAAGGGAAAACAAAAACGTCATCACTCAAGAAACTATTTAGTACAAGGATAGTAAGGCTAATAGGTAATAACAGTGGCCAGCTGGGATTAGCTGATCACGTTACTTTCCGTGTCCTATATGTTAGTTCACGGTTTTGCGTCTTGAGTCTTTGTATTTAACGTTTATGTATTTGTCCTTTATTTATGTAATAAACTATTAAGTTATTAAGTTAGTTCGCTAAAGTATAGTCTAGTTCGCTAAGGATGTTTAGCGAACTAGATCTAAGTTATTAACCCTCCTGATTCGTTAAGGATGTTTAACAAATCAGGGGGTGATTCGTTAAGGTTATTTTGTCTATTTGTATGTAACGAAGTGGATTCTAGTTTGTTACGGAATGTGTAACGAACTAGATCCATCTTCTATTTATAGTGAACACCGTTCACAGTTAATTTAAGTTTTGAGTTTTAATCTTAACGAATTGTTGTCCAATTCTCTCTCAAGCTTCATACTAATATTATACACACACATACAACTGATATACATACATATAACATACAATCAAAGGTAATAATGAACTAGATCCGTATTTAGGTTAATCGTATTCATACATATATCAGATCTAAGATATTTGTATTGTTTAAGGGTTAACCGAGTTCAAACAAGTGGTATCAGAGCTTTCGGTGCTCGTTTACGCTTGATTTGACTGTTAATTGATGTTATCAGATTGATATTTGATAGTATTTTTTGTTAAGTCTCTGTTTGATTTGATTTTGGATCAAATTGAGGTTAATTGGATGAATTAAGGAAGGTTTGGATTGGATTTGAATGTGTTAAGGTATTGGTGAGGTGTGAACAATTGGAATTGGATTTTGATTTGTGTTTAGATTGATTTTGGTTGGATCTGGATTTAGCCGAGAACAGAGCTTGGTTTTTGGTTAAATTGGAAACGTATTAAGGTCAATTGTGTTACGGGATTGATACGAATGGATTCGTGTTTGGTTTACGAGTAATTTGGTAGGTTAAGGTTGCGATTTGGTTAAGTATTGGTAATGTATTACAAATTTTTGATTCTGGGTTTGTGTTCTTCAATTTCTTGAAATCTGGAAATCTTCGTTTGAAGATTTGAAGATTTGAAGATTCAAATCAATTCGTTAACAATAAAGTCTGATTCGTTAACTTCTCAGATTGATTCGTTAACATATTTAGCTCATTCGTTATGAGTTTTGGTTGATTCGTGAACCAGTTCGTTATACATTCCGATTCGTGTCAACTGATTCGTGTGACACATGTCTTACCTCGATAATTGTTTTATAGCAACTTTTGCCACGTGGCATTCGTTGTCAGAAGTTTGTTACAAACCGTTGTAACAACCTGTTTCGTTATCAGTTTGATTCGTTATCAACTGTAGACAATTCGTTACTTAATTCGCTAAGGATTCACTTAGTGATTCGTTAACACAATAACCTAATTCGTTTAATCAATTCGTTATAAAAACTTTCTAATTCGCCAAAGTTACTGTTTCTAATTTGTTTAAATCATTTTTGATTCGTTACCTGATCAATCTTAACTTCGTTAATGTGTGATTCGTTGATAACTGTTCACAGTTCATTACTACATGTTCACAGTTCGTTAACACTGTTCATAGTTCGTTAATTAATTTTCAATTTTAATCCTTTGAAGTTTGAAACTTGTCAAAAATGGCTGGTATGTATGCACTAGCTTCTCAAAACACGTTGATGCAACAAATGTTACAGCTGGACATTGACATCAGTTCACATTCAAAATGTCCACGTTTAATGAATTTAGCGATTTTGCTAAATGAGAACCCCGTTTCCTTGCTCATTTAGGGCCAGTTCATCCTGATTGTTCGTACTGTTTGGATGAGGTTTACACCGTTCCAATGATTGGGGATGAGACTATTGGTTTTACACCTAAAGCTATTTCACAATATTCGATTGAAGAGAAGAAAGCATTGGAAATTGAAACAAAGGCTTATTCTACTCTTACTATGGCTTTACCTGAAAACATCTTTCACCAAGTAGGAAGTATAAAGATTTGTGCCTCTTTATTTCAACATATCCATATGAGAAGCATGGGCAATACCACTGAAAGTAAGAAGGTTATGCTTAAGTTTCAATTCAGAAACTTTAATATGCTAAAGGGTGAGACGGTTGAAGAAATGACTACAAGGTTTAATCATCTGATAGCAGAGATGGATAAAATGAAGTTGGAAACATCTGAAGTGGATAAGATTGATACTATTAAAAGTGCTTTGCCAAGTTCTTATTCAACATTCCTGATGGTTTTGAAAGAGAATAATTATTTTTGAAATGAAGATTTGAAGGCATCAGAATTTATGCAAAAGATCGAAGCACGAGAATACAATCTTAAATGTCAAAATTCTTCAAAGGAAAATCAAGATCCTGCGTTTTATGGTGGAAGTATGCCGTTAAGTTCAACAATTTCTCATATCATTGCATTTCTCACTCAAAATGCAAGTGATAATGCAACAACTATGTATAGCGATCCACGTGCTTGTTTCTACAGAGCTAAAAATACTGGATTCTCTTATGTTTCTGGTGCATCTGGAGGATCTAGATCTTCATCACCCACAAATCAATTCTCATCTCAAACAAATGTAAACATGAGGGAGGCCGAACAAAACTTTGCGTTTTTGTCTACCTTCATGACTTCATATGAGAATTTGTTAGTAGTAAGATTGCAACGAGCGACCTGACTGATGAAGATTATGATCAGATTGATCCTGATCATAATCTGAAGTGGATAAGATTGATACTATGCAAAGATCGAAGCACGAGAATACAATCTTAAATGTCAAAATTCTTCAAAGGAAAATCAAGATCCTGCGTTTTATGGTGGAAGTATGCCGTTAAGTTCAACAATTTCTCATATCATTGCATTTCTCACTCAAAATGCAAGTGATAATGCAACAACTATGTATAGCGATCCACGTGCTTGTTTCTACAGAGCTAAAAATACTGGATTCTCTTATGTTTCTGGTGCATCTGGAGGATCTAGATCTTCATCACCCACAAATCAATTCTCATCTCAAACAAATGTAAACATGAGGGAGGCCGAACAAAACTTTGCGTTTTTGTCTACCTTCATGACTTCATATGAGAATTTGTTAGTAGTAAGATTGCAACGAGCGACCTGACTGATGAAGATTATGATCAGATTGCCAAGTTCTTATTCAACATTCCTGATGGTTTTGAAAGAGAATAATTATTTTTGAAATGAAGATTTGAAGGCATCAGAATTTATGCAAAAGATCGAAGCACGAGAATACAATCTTAAATGTCAAAATTCTTCAAAGGAAAATCAAGATCCTGCGTTTTATGGTGGAAGTATGCCGTTAAGTTCAACAATTTCTCATATCATTGCATTTCTCACTCAAAATGCAAGTGATAATGCAACAACTATGTATAGCGATCCACGTGCTTGTTTCTACAGAGCTAAAAATACTGGATTCTCTTATGTTTCTGGTGCATCTGGAGGATCTAGATCTTCATCACCCACAAATCAATTCTCATCTCAAACAAATGTAAACATGAGGGAGGCCGAACAAAACTTTGCGTTTTTGTCTACCTTCATGACTTCATATGAGAATTTGTTAGTAGTAAGATTGCAACGAGCGACCTGACTGATGAAGATTATGATCAGATTCGTTACTTAATTCGCTAAGGATTCACTTAGTGATTCGTTAACACAATAACCTAATTCGTTTAATCAATTCGTTATAAAAACTTTCTAATTCGCCAAAGTTACTGTTTCTAATTTGTTTAAATCATTTTTGATTCGTTACCTGATCAATCTTAACTTCGTTAATGTGTGATTCGTTGATAACTGTTCACAGTTCATTACTACATGTTCACAGTTCGTTAACACTGTTCATAGTTCGTTAATTAATTTTCAATTTTAATCCTTTGAAGTTTGAAACTTGTCAAAAATGGCTGGTATGTATGCACTAGCTTCTCAAAACACGTTGATGCAACAAATGTTACAGCTGGACATTGACATCAGTTCACATTCAAAATGTCCACGTTTAATGAATTTAGCGATTTTGCTAAATGAGAACCCCGTTTCCTTGCTCATTTAGGGCCAGTTCATCCTGATTGTTCGTACTGTTTGGATGAGGTTTACACCGTTCCAATGATTGGGGATGAGACTATTGGTTTTACACCTAAAGCTATTTCACAATATTCGATTGAAGAGAAGAAAGCATTGGAAATTGAAACAAAGGCTTATTCTACTCTTACTATGGCTTTACCTGAAAACATCTTTCACCAAGTAGGAAGTATAAAGATTTGTGCCTCTTTATTTCAACATATCCATATGAGAAGCATGGGCAATACCACTGAAAGTAAGAAGGTTATGCTTAAGTTTCAATTCAGAAACTTTAATATGCTAAAGGGTGAGACGGTTGAAGAAATGACTACAAGGTTTAATCATCTGATAGCAGAGATGGATAAAATGAAGTTGGAAACATCTGAAGTGGATAAGATTGATACTATTAAAAGTGCTTTGCCAAGTTCTTATTCAACATTCATGATGGTTTTGAAAGAGAATAATTATTTTTGAAATGAAGATTTGAAGGCATCAGAATTTATGCAAAAGATCGAAGCACGAGAATACAATCTTAAATGTCAAAATTCTTCAAAGGAAAATCAAGATCCTGCGTTTTATGGTGGAAGTATGCCGTTAAGTTCAACAATTTCTCATATCATTGCATTTCTCACTCAAAATGCAAGTGATAATGCAACAACTATGTATAGCGATCCACGTGCTTGTTTCTACAGAGCTAAAAATACTGGATTCTCTTATGTTTCTGGTGCATCTGGAGGATCTAGATCTTCATCACCCACAAATCAATTCTCATCTCAAACAAATGTAAACATGAGGGAGGCCGAACAAAACTTTGCGTTTTTGTCTACCTTCATGACTTCATATGAGAATTTGTTAGTAGTAAGATTGCAACGAGCGACCTGACTGATGAAGATTATGATCAGATTGATCCTGATGATTTAGAACTAGTGGACTTAAAGTGGAACATGGCTATGATAGTCAGGAAAGTGAAAAAGTTTATACAGAGAACGGGTAAAGATCTTCCATCTTTGAACAAGAAATTGAGTTTTGATAAACTTAAGGTTAAGTGCTACAATTTTCAAGAGTTTGAGCATTTTGCAAAAGAATGTGATAAGCCTAAAAAGGAGTATACTGGTCCCAGAAAGCAAGATCAAAACTCATCGGGTAAAAGTGGAAATGATGCAGGAAAGTCTTCTGGAGGTAAACCATCGTCTTCTGGATCTCAAGCAATGTTATCCAATGTAGATGGAGATGACTATTCACAAAGGTTATTATGTGGTAACAATCAAGCAAATATGGCAATGTTTGGATTTCCTGAGAATTTTCAAGACGCAAGTGGAAGTGAATTATCTTCGGATGCTGATACTGAGTCTGATTCTGATGATTCGAGTGATAAGCTTCCAACCACTTTTGCTTGTATGGCTAAAATCAGTGATTCAACTACTTCTGCGTACATGGCTAAGCAAAATGAGATTAGTAATTCTTCTTCCAACGTAGGTATTAACATTTCATGTGTTGATTGTGAAACCATTAAACCTAAGTTAGATGCATTGAAAGCCCATAATGATAGTTTAGTTAAGGAGATCGCTTCTTTGAAAGATACTTATAGGCAATCTTTAACCTCTCAAATGAAATCAAGAGAGAAGATTGAAGCCTTGACTATAAGTAACCATGATCTTAAGACTGAGTTATTGGTTAAAATGACTATCAATGATAAAAAATTTCAAGAAATCTTGAAACATAGATCAAAGATAACCGAACTTGAGAATGAGGTTCTTGAGTTAAAGAACAGATTGGGAAAATTTAGAAACTCTTCCTCTTTGCTAAATGAAATAATTGAAGTATCTGGTAAGCAAAAAGACTCAAAGAAAGGTATAGGGTTTGTTGAAATTCCACCACCTTTTCAACATGATTATAAACCAAATCCTTTTGTTAGACAAGAAGAGGATGTGATTGTTAAAGTTTAAGTGATTTCTGAAAAAGCAAAACCAGTCAAAAATGAAACTGTTAAAGTCCAACCTTCAATTCAGAAACCTCATGCTCAAAACAACAAAGTCTTTGTTGAAAATGTTGACAAAGTTATCATTGAGGATGTGTTCGAACCTGAAATCATACACAAGAACAAGAACATTCCAAGTTCTAATCACATACTGTGTGAACCTCATGAATTTGAGAAGGCTGTGTATGGTTCGCACACAACTCAAGTGAAACAAAATAATCATGTGAAAGTCAAACCAGTGAGGGCTAAGAAACCAGAAAAAACCCAAAATTTCTGATGAGGATTTGTTGCGTTTCATAAATCCAATTGTTTCCAAGCCATCTACTGGTAGAGTATTTAAATTAAAGGGGATAGACACGATGTTCACTGAGAAAGACATTCCAATAAGTATCATTAAACCAGAACTAATTGAGAGTGTGTTTCACAATGAAACTTCCAAGATTCAAGATCTTGAACGTCGGTATGCTCAAGCTAAAACATCAGATTCATCTGATCCATTGACTAAAGCAAAGCAAGTTTTAAAACAGGCTAAGAAAGTTCAATTTGTAAAGTCAACTAGAACAGATACTTTGCAAAGTTTCTCAAATTGTTCTAATTTGGATTTTTATTTGAAAAAGAAATCTGAGTTATCCGATGATCTAGCTAAGAGTTTTACCAAGAACATGAGTTATCATCCTTCTGTGTCATTTGTTACTACTAAACCTCAACACAATCATGTGGACATGAGAAGCTGTTTCCTTTGCGGTCAACAAGGTCATGTGGTGAGAAACTGTGGACAGAAGAATTTTCAGAATCTTCATCCATTTGTCAAGGACCAATCTAAACCATTTCCTATGATCAATGAGATTTTGAAACGACCTGTGTCGTATGATGATGACACTCACAACATGTTCTCAAATGTGAATCCACGAAAAGTTGTTCATGTGAATGAAACTCATGGTTCTGTTAAACCAAAGTTTGTTCCAACTGAACCGTTATGCAAAAATGTGAACTCATATGTAGTTCAAGCTGCGTATCTAAGACGTAAGTCTAAGAAACCTGTAACTTATTCTCAAGTGGCTTAACAACTGTTGAATTCAACTAAATTTAACTTTTCTCAAGAAAATCAAAATGTGCCTAAGACTGAGGCCTAGGCTGCCTTTGTGAACTAATCATTTTCATTTGTGTGTAGGGTACATCCAAGACCATTTCTGGTGAAAACTGGATCATGGATAGTGGATGTTCTTGTCATATTACTGGAAATCTCGACCTCTTAACAAATGTGAGAAATATTCAAGGGGGTTATATGGCGTTTGCTGGGAATTCTAGGGGTGTGATTAGACAGGAAGGTGATGTTTCGAATTGGCATATTACATTTGAGAAGTTTAACTATTGTGACAAGGTGGACCATAATTAATTGAGTGTGTCGCAAGTCCGTGACAAGCAATACACTACAATATTTACAGATAAAGAGTGTCTGATTTTGAAACCGGGGTATGTGATTCCCGAGGACATGGTTATCATGCGATCACCTCGATCAAATGATATTTATGTCTTAAATATGAGTTCTAAAGTATCGACATCGATCGAAACATGTTTTGTCTCGAAAGCAACCGAGAAAGATTCTATTCTATGGCATCGTAGAATGGGCCACATTCATGTTCGTAAGATGAACTATCTAAAGGCAAATGACCTAGTTGAAGGTGTGTCTTTGAAGAATTTTAAGTTATCCGATCACTGTATTGCTTGTAAAAAGGGCAAACAAAAGAAAAAGATACATCCTTCTAAATTACTGAATTCCATTGACACTCCTCTTGAGCGACTTCATATGAATTTATTCGGTCCAGTGAATCGTTCGAGTATTTCTGGAGATTGGTATTGCCTGGTAGTTAGTGATGATTATTCACGATACTCATGGGTCTTATTTATGAGTTCGAAAGATCAAACACCGGTTCTCGTTCAATACTTAATCACTAAGATCGAATCACTATACAAACAGAAAGTGAGTAGAATTCGTAGTGACAATGGTACTGAATTTAAAAATACTGTATTGGATTTCTTTTGTTTACAAAAGGGGATTCATCGAGAATACAGTGCCCCATACGTACCACAACAGAACGGTGTTGCTGAACGAAAGAATCGAACGTTGATTGAAGCTCCTAGAACGATGCTTGTTGATTCAAAGCTTCCTATCCATTTTTGGAATGAGGCGAAAAATACGGCTTGTTATACACTCAATCGAGTTCTAACTGTTAAGCGATTAAAGAAGACAAGTTATGAGTTGTTGAATAATCGTAAGCCTAATTTAAAGTACTTGGAGCCTTTTGGGTGTCCTTGTACAATGTTTTAAAAGGATGTGGGAAAGTTTGATGAAAAAATCATTGAAGGTTATTTCTTGGGATATGCTTCTCCTAAGAAACGGGTATTTAACTTCACGTCTGGTTTGAGGAATGGTATCATGTGGACTATCAAAAGTACACTACTCCTCCTCAAGGGAAAGGTCCCGACAGGATGTTTGATTATGATGGCTTATTTAATTCGTTTACACCATCAACTGAGCAACCAGATGAAGACCTAGTTCGAGCATATTTTGAGAATCAAGTGGATATTCCATGATTTTCGAGTTCTAATGATGTTGAAGTCCCAATGGTTACTCCAACTGAAGATCCTGATAATGATTCTCCAGTTCGTTTTGATAATGCTTCTACTTCGTCTGATGATACTCCAGTTGTTGATCAAGTTATTGAACTTGATAGTGACGTTTCATCTCACGAGCTGGGTGAACATTACACTAATTTATTTGACAATGTTGAAGTTCCTGAGAATCCCACTCTTAGGATTCATAATTATCACCCGAAAGAAAACATTATTGGAGAACTTGATGTGGGAGTGCAAACACGTCATCAAGTTGCTTCATCAAGTGAGAATAATGTATTATGTGCTTATACAAATTTACATTCATCTGGAATTGAAAATCTTGCTAAATTCACTTGCTTTCTATCCCAAGTTGAGCCAACGACTCCTCGTATGGCACTTCAAGATCCTTCTTGGGTAGAAGCCATGCAAGAAAAATTACAGCAATTTGCACGTCTGGGTGTTTGGGATCTTTTTGACAAGCCATCTAGAGTCAAAAAGGCGATTCCGACTAAGTGGGTATATAAGTGTAAGAAAGACGATTATGGGGTGATCGTGAGGAACAAGGCACGTTTAGTGGTGCAAGGTTTTCATCAGCAAGAGGGTATTGACTACACTGAAGTGTATGCTCCGGTTACAATATTGGAGTCCATACGAATCTTTCTAGCCTATGCAGCTTACAAGAACATTAAAGTATATCAAATGGATGTCAAGAGTGCTTTTCTCAATGGTGAACTTCATGAGAAAGTGTTTGTTTTACAGCCTCCGGGTATTGAAGACCCTGATTATCCTGACCGTGTTTACCATTTAAACAAGGCATTATATGGTCTCCATCAAGCCCCGAGAGCTTGGTATGTGACGCTCGCCGACCATCTGACGGATAATGGTTTCAAATGTGGGACTGTTGACTGCACTTTGTTTTGTAAAATTATTGGTGATGATCTTCTCCTCCTGCAGATTTATGTAGATGACATAATCTTTGGGTCAACAAACGACACGTTGTGTAAGGAGTTCGAGAAATCTATGCAAACCAAGTTCGAGATGAGTTCGATGGGAGAGATGAATTTTTTCTTAGGGCTGCAGGTTCATCAGTCTGCGAAAGGAATTTTCATTCATCAGACAAAATATGTGAACGACGTCTTGAGCCGATTCAAGATTACTGCCGGAAAAACCCCTTCTACTCCTCTCCCCGTGGGTCACAATTTATCACCAGATGAATTGGAGGATAATGTCGATCCTACCCTCTATCGAGCTATGATTGGTTCTTTGATGTATCTTACTGCTTCTCGATCCGACATAATGTTTGTTGTTTTCTTATGTGCTAGGTACCAAGCTAGTCCCCGAGTGACTCGCCTAGCAGCGGTCAAGCGTATTCTTCAATATCTTAGGGGAAATTCTGACACCGGGTTATGGTACCCCAAAGATGATACTTTTGATTTTACCGCTTATTCTGGCTCAGACTTTGGAGGATGCAAGATTAATTTCAAGTCTACTACAGCGGGATGCCAATTCTTAGGAAGCCGGCTTCTTTCCTGGCAGTGTAAGAAGCAGACAACGGTCTCCACTTCAACCGCCGAAGCTGAATATGTTGCAGCCTCGAGTTGCTGTTCCCAGGTTTTATGGATACAACAACATCTTCGCGACTACGGTTTGAAGTTTCTTACTACTCTCATCTTAATTAATAATTCTATTGCTATTAGCATCACCAAAAATCCCGTACAACACTCGAAAATGAAACATATCAAAATTCGATATCATTTCATATGGGATTGTTATGAAAAGAAATTAATTGACCTTGAGAAAGTACATACCGATTTTCAAAAAGCTGATTTATTCACCAAAGCATTTGATAAAACATGTTTTCAATTTTTTCTTGGTTTAAATGACTTAAAAACCCTTGCTGATATCCTGAAACTAGGATAACTATCTTTATTTTCAGTATATTTTTGTTTAAATTTTATTTTGTTTTTGGTTTTTGGGGGTGAAAATAGAAAATACAAAAAGATTGTGCTTTTCGTTTGTATAGATAAAACCCAAAAACATTGAATAATTTAAAAACTTCAAAAATAGTGTGTTTTCATGTCTTTAGATTTTATGTTTTAAAATTTGAGAAATCCAAACACATTTAAAAATTTTGAAAAAGACAAAAAGATTGTGAAATTCTTTACTTTTCAGTTATAAGAAAATTCTGAAAATTCAAAAATATTGTGAATTTTTCGTTTGGACAGAAAAATCCGAAAAAGACAAAAAGATTGTGTTTTCTGTTTGTAAAGAGAAACCAAAAAGATTTTTGCTTACGTTCGCTTAAAACTATGTCAATTATGTCTATTTGAAGGACATATACCTGAATATGTTTGGTCCTGATAATTTCTTGTAAATGTTCGGGATAGCCAATTATCTGATAATGGAAAGTATTTGGGGCGTTCGTTAGGCTTTCTATGTTATTTTCTTGCTGAAAACTATGTCAGTTATTTAAGTTTGTGGAGCATGCTTGCATGTTTTGGTCCTGTTATCTACTTTTAGATTGATACAAATGCCATTAATCTTTAGACTAAAAGTATCTGGGGCGATTAAATTCATTTTGTTTTTATGCTCCTCAAAATTTTGAGTTTTTGAAGCAAAAAAGAGAAAATGATAGTACATTGATTATTTGACCCCAAATCCTGCAAGAAATAGGCTTAAAAGACTGAGTGCTTAATTGCATTGGTGCATTGATAGGTATTAAACAAGTTGTTAGAGTAAAGTAAGTGATATAAACATAACGAAAAGCCAAATTGAAAGAGGTGTTAGTCTCTAGCAAAAATCTTGGTGAGGATGGTAGAAATGTAATAACCGGTCATACTCAAGCCTTATAGATGTTGATCACCCAAAAATATAATAAAGCAAATAACAAGCGTTAGGCTTCTGGACACTCTGAGTCTTTATGCGGCTTAATCATCTAGGTATTCATATGCATGAATATTTCACTCGCTTTTAGAGCAAACCCAAAGTCATTAAACTTGATCACTGCTGTACTTCGTACAATCCAACTTACTGACTTGATCAAAATCCGCTGTTATTCATACAATTGTTCCTCCTTTGCGCGCATCTCATTAGCAATAAGAAACGGACCCTAGGGGATACAATGTATGTAAGCCGACAGATGGACTCGTGCATATTCACTCACAGTAAAGGAAACTTGGCGCATTGCTCAAATATTCTAAAAAACAAAATTCAAACATTTTGATCAACACTATAATGGTTTAAGTCAAGTTGGAGTGATTTGGCAAAAATCAAATTAAGCTTGAACCGAGATTAAGGGCTGATGGTTTCTGATATTCTGTGCGCAAATTGAAGCATTAATCATATCACAAAAATGCTTGAAGGCTTGTTATAAGATTTAAGTGGACAACAATATCAATGACCTACTTAACGCCAGTCATAATATCGCTAAAATATAAACCTGTGATGGAAGGACATTTTGATCAATATGATTCTCTGCTCAAACTCAATAAAAATACAAAAATATGTACTGCTTTTGAAAATCATATAAAACACAAAAAGATTGTATATTTCTTGGTTAGGAAATTTTTTCATGTAAATACATTCTTTAAATATTACAAAATACCAAAAATATTTTTTCATTTTCATTTTCATTTTTCATATTATTTAATTATTTAAGTTAAATTTCAAAACATGAAACAGTGTTAAGATATTTGATTATCGAGATATGAGATCTCGGTAATCCTTGAGTAGTTTATTTTACCTTAATCGATGAACGAGAGCAGCCGTCTACTCTATAATTATTAATTTTAAGTTAAGTTAATTGGATGATTATTTAATTATTTAATTCTTTATTTAATTAATTCATTAATTTAAACTACAACTTAAATTGTAATTCGTTAATTTATGGCTAACGAATTAGATTATTTTAACGAACTACATTCTAATTCATTGTCCTAATTCCATTCCGCACTCTGTAACGAATGGCCTCAATTCGTTAAGCATAAACTAACGAATTAGACACGAATTGAATCTAATTCGTCATGCCACGTGTTAAATTAATTTTAACGAATCATGTGATTCATTAATTCAAATTTCAAACGAATCAGCTGATTCGTTACCTTGGGAATCGTGAATTGTCAGTGTATATAGGATGACGTGTATACGAACCGTCCTATACTATTCACTCTTCATCTTCACTTTACACTGTTACTCTGCTCAAAATTTTCAGATTATTTGATCTTTGATTTTCGGTGTTTTGATTATAATAGTGTGTTTATAAGGTATAGATGATCACATCTTTGTGATTTTCGTCAAAAATGGCACAAATTTGATAGGTTGATTATGATATTTTACTATCGGGTTTTTAAGGTTTATGAAAACCTTCATTTATCTGATTAATACCTTGTTAAATAAATTTATTTTGATATCATTGCAATCGGAATGGATTTCCGAGATCCATGGTGATTTTAATCATATTTTGATTGTTGATTGTTGGATTAATTGTGAACTTTGGCTATCGGGTTTTTATACTCCGTTTAAAACCCTAACATAATTACCTTATTTCATGTTATGGAACCTCAAATCGATACTATTTAAGTCGCAATTTTTTTCCGAGGTCTTTATGATCATTGATTCGGTTGTACATCGATGATTATGGGGTATTTGATTTCAGAGAGATGTAATTTTGACTTTTAGGTGTTCTTGGCTAATTTTGACCTTGACCAAGAAAGTCAAAGATTAAGTCATTTGTGACCATTCGTTAAACATAGCGAATTGGAACTCATTCGTGTCCAATTCGTTAAGCAGATCAAACGAACCAGAATAGCGAATCAGTTTTCATAACGAATCAAATGTGGATTCGTTAAATTATAACGAATTAGTTGTTAAATTATAACGAACTAGTTCTTAATTCGTCATTTTTCAATAGTAATTCGCTAACTCTGTTCGCCAACAATTTACTTGATACCGAATCAGTTGATTCGTTATAAAATTGTGTAACGAATCAGACTGACTCCATAACGAATGACATTTTAATTATGTTTATAATCATTTTTTAAATTATTTAATTAATTACAACATTTATTTTATCATGATTAATTGTTACTTATTCTCGACTTTACTTATACAGTATTATGGCTGAACAAAGGGATCAAGATTCACCTGTTGCTCAACAAGAACAACAACAACAACAACAACAATAACAACAACAACAACAAGAAGTGCCTATGTTGCCATATGACAAGAAACACAACATTTGTGCCTTTGTTGGTCCAAACGTAGTATTTGGGGATTTGCTAGCATTCTTACGTCGTTCGGTGATCCACTTTGCTATAACTGCTCGGCCCCACGTTTATCTGAGCATCATTAGACAATTCTGGAATACTGCTGAGTATGTTGAAGTAGAGAATCACATTCGAGCCACAATCAACCGAACTCCTATCATCGTAGATATAGACTTAATTAGACGTGTTCTCCGTTCTGGGGACAATATGGATAATCCGTGCGAGTTTGATAAACCATTGATCAAGGGTTTGTTTCGGTGTGTATTTTATGGTGGTGACATTGAGGATTCTATGTACAACAAGAATGGACTGTGTCCTACATACAAGTATCTCCTCCATGTATTGATCCACTGCTTGGGTGGACGTAAAGGCGGATTTGATGAATGTCGTACGATGTCGAAGTCAGCTTTTGCGGCACTTGTTCTGAATAAACCGTTTAATTTCTCTGAGATGATCTTCTATCATCTTAAGGAGCAATGTCAGCAAACGGCTCAGAAAAAGAAGTTCTTAATGTATCCAAGATTTCTACAGTTAATTATTCAAGACTTGATTCCCAACTTGGTTATTGATCAATCATTGGTGGACGATGTACTTCCTTTGGAACATATGAAGGCTGATACTGTGCGAAGAATGACGATCTATCATAAGGATAAGCCAAGGACCAAACGTCTGATTGGTCATATTATTAATCCTGATTATGTATGTCCTCCCGAGGATCGCTGGATCCATGATGATTCGGACTCCGAGCGTGAGGGAGGAGAAGGTGGGAACGATGGAGGTGATGATGGTGATGATGGTGGTAATGGTGGTTATGGTGATGCAGCTCTTTTAGAACAACAAGATGCAGTTGATGCCACGTTAGCTGCTACAATTGCAGCTCAACGGAAAAGAAAGGATAAAGAGGTGGCAACTGAGGGTTTAGCAAAGAGACGTGTGTCAGCTGGGGCTGGAGTTTCTTTTGTTGTTCACCCGTCTCGTACTACAATATCTCAACGCCCGGTAGTGCCGCTTACTACTAGCACTCCGGCGCTTACTTTGACGACGACGATGGTTCCTCACGACAGGCTTGGTATGATTCCTCAAATGGCTTTAGCTGAAATACCAAGGCCTTTTGTTATATCCTCTATTGTTCCTCCAACACCGTCCATGGGGCCTCATCCACCTAGTGATGTTTCATTTATGAGAATTACACGGCCTTAGGGACCAATCCAGCCAGTTCATCCATCTCTTTATAATATGCCACCACATCGTCAAACAAACATGCTTTTGAATCTTCTTCATTTATATGAAAATCAAATGTCTGCCGACCGCCTGAATCAAGAACGACTCATGGAAAATCAGAAGAAATTGATGAGCTATGTCTCCTTCTGCTAGAAAGAAACGAAAGCCCTACGTGAGATTGTTACGTCTCAGTGGGTGAAAATAAAAGAGCGGGAGGAACTTATCGTACAATTAACTTGTAAGGATGATGCACTAAAAAGACTCAAGAATGATGACGAAGATCCTGATGAGTCTAGTGCAGGTGGTGAGACGAAACAAGCTCACGACTCATCATTTGGAGCAGGTACGAGTGGAATTGGTGATTCGGGCAAGCAGATCATTGTTTATCATGATACGACTGTTGCAAAACCGATTGAGATGATTGAAGCTGACACTGTAATTTTTGTTGATGGATCGGGAGTGGTCAGGAGTGTGGTGAACCGAAATGAGATTGAAGTTGGACAGTTTGTGCAACGGTCTCTAACACGAGAGCAGATTCCACTACTGCTTGGTTTGAATGACGAACAGTTGACCGTGTTAGAGGCAGAGCCGGATGTGGAAGTTGTGAATGAGGAGAAGATTTTGAATGATCCGTCTATTCATATGAATACGGATTTTATTTATGAAGATGAGGAGGTCGAAGTTGAGGATGTCACAGCTGAGGAGTATCCTGACTTGTTTCAACACACAAATGTTGATCAAGGTGCTCCAGTATTTAATGAGGAAACGTTTAAAGCAGCTGAGGATGATCTGGAAAAGAAATCGAAGGGTAAACGGGTGGTTGATACCAGATTTAATTCACTTGAAAACCCGACTGATGCTGATATTGCAAGATGGTTTGGGTATTGTAGCAAAAAAGCTCTTAATATTATAGATGCGTATCGGTATGTGGATCAAGAACAGAAGGATGAAGCTGTTGCTCGTGCTAAAGCCAACCAAATGACTTCTTTCAAAAGCGTGTCAAAGGTTCAAGGTAATATCATTTCTTGGTTGTTTGATTCTGATATTAAAGTATGCATTTTGAAATGGGAAAAGGGAATTCAATATTATGAGAAGAGAATGGATGTTCTCACTTTACCGCGTTGGGATGTTCGTACCCTCGCGTGTCGTCCATTTATCAACCGTGGGGGTGATCGGATAGCAGATTGGTTCCATCAACATCTGTTATTTGAAGTCAACTATGGATTTAAGTTCCTCAAGCCCCAGGTTCCAACCTGAAAACGTATAGACGAAATTGATCCAAGAACGGGTTGGAGGAAGTTAATTCTCAAGGTTAAACCGCCAAAGACCATGAAGCGGGTACCAGTGAAGACTTTGAACCAACACATGCATCTATCCTTTACCGCTGGTATTATGACAAGCGAACCAGCGAGGCAGTCATTATTCTTGGCAAAGGTTTGAAGACCGAGTTGATCAAGATCATTGGCCTAATGTGGCTGGCTAATTTAACCGAGAATGACAATGACGTGCTACACAAGAACAAGATTTTGTTTGAGCGCAATGAAGACTACGATCTGGCTATGCAGTTCCAACGCGTTGTTGGGTCGATAGTTTGACCCAAATGAGGAGATTTGACCTAAACGAAGTATATGGAAGATTGGAATCTTCTCAACCTCCTCAGATTCTGCTAAGTATTGAATCCGAGCACACCTTGGAACTCCGAGCAAGCTTTTACTTAGCCGAGTACGAGATTTTGCCTCCCGGGTAAGGTTTACTTCAAATAGTCTTCTTAAGTGGATATCCGAGTAAGGTATACTAATTAGTACATTCCCGAGTAAGGATCACTAATTTAGTATCTCCGAGCAAGGTTCACTTTATCAAGCAAGATTGTTCTTCAAGACCAAGTATTTTGCTTTTCCGAGTAAAGTTTGGTTAACCAAGTCCATGAAGCCAAGTGATTGGAAGACCGGGCAAGGTATTCTTTAATAATTATGGTCCGAGTATACTTGATGAGTTAATAGAATATCTCTAAGTTATATCGAGTAAGGTTCTGCTCAAGTAAGGTATGTACTCCCGAGTACGCCTTATCAATAAGTTATTCAAATGACAATGAGCCGAACAGGACCATAGAAGAATAGGGTTGCTCGTAAGGATTTGTCGGGCAAAGTCTGATAATTTCAAGAAGACTGAAGTCTACTCGGTGAATATTTTACTTGGTAAAATATTCTTTAAGTAAAGTCTACCCGGAAATTGATCCCGAGTACACTTCTATGTTTACCAAGTTTGAAGGAAGGCCGAGTACACTGCGTACTCGGAGACTGAAGATTAATGAAAAGCCTACCCGGAAGACTTGTTTTACACTTAGCTTATTTTGAATATGTAATTTGAATATGTATGATTGTATTTAGGGTTTCTAGAAGGAATGACAGCTGTCCTAGGTTGGCAGGCCTATAAATAGAATATTTAGGGCACGCCGCCAAGAAAAGGAAAACACGCAAGAGAGAGAGCACAATACGGATAAGACCGACACATTAATTGAGAGAATATTTTATGTGTGACGGCTGTCCTAAGATTCCTTGCAAAACCCTAAATCGATTATCTTTTTTGTACGATTAACATCTATAAATGGAAATCTTTTGAGTGAATCCTGTGTGTGTGTCTTCTATCTTTGATTATTCATTACAACCGTATGTTTGTTATTGATTCCGCCTTTAACAAATGGATATCTTTCTAAATATAGTAACCCGTCATTAACTCTCTTGTCAACACGATTAACCTTGTGTGAGTTATGACATGATTGATTAAAATCCAAGCTTAATCGACCAAAGGGACCAGACAAGTGGTATCAGAGCTGGTTACTGCTATTTTTAGAAAGATTGTTGCTGATTAAGATTTGAAGAAGAATGACGTAAGCAGACCACTGTTTGATTGATTTGTGACGTCAGCTACCCTGCTTTTCATTTTTCTTCCAGATCTTCAACTTTCCGGTGTTTTCTCTTCCTTATTTCATTTAAAGTTCAAATCTTTATATCTAAATCTTGTTCTAATCACATCAGACACATCAGATCTGAGCATTCTGTTTTCAGATCTGATTATTTTGAAACTTTTTAAAGAAACTAATTTTTGATTTCTCAAAATGTCTGGATATGAGGAACAAGAGGTGTCTACTAACAAGATACCTAGATTGTATGGACAGGAAAACTTTATCAAATGGAAGGTATTCTTTGAAGCAGTCGTATGCTACAATGATATTGATATGTGGAACTCCATCAAGAATTGTCCACAAACTACTGTTGAAGAAGGTGCAAATGCTACTGCAACTGCAGCTGTAAGGGAGAAAATGAGAAAGGTGGATGACAGAGCGTTGGCTATGATTAAGCTAGGTTTGTCTTGGGAGATTCTGACCAAGGTGGCTCATCACACAACCGCCAAACAAATGTATGATGCCATCCTTGAAATGTATGAAGGAAATACTGAATTGAAGAACATAAAGAAGCAAAGATTGAAGCAACAGTTGGAAAGATTCAAGTATAGAGATGAAGAAAGGTTGAATTCAATACTAGAACGTTTTCTGAGTATTGTGAATGAGTTGAGAACAACTGATTATGTAATGACTGACTTTGATTTGAATACAAATTTACTCAACTCAATGCCAAAAGAATGGTATACTACTTGCAAATTCATCCTTCAAAAGCAGAATTTCAATGAATTGAAATTGGATGATGTGGTATGTTTTCTTCAAGCTGCTGAACTTAAAATGATTGAGAATGAGATGATCAAGGAAGATAGACCAAGTTTCCATGTTTCAAATGCATTGATTGCACCAATGGGAAATCTGTCTATCAAGAACCAACAGCAAATTCCCATCATAGAAGAACCAGCTGAACATAATGTTGTGACTCCAAAATCTTTCATTGGGGGTAGCACAAGCATTCAAGGAAATCAGCAGAGGTTCAATGTGCAACTGATTGATGATTCTGACTCTACATCTATGTCTAGTGGAAATGTTCCTAACACTGGAACAGGACATGTTCAAAGCAATGAGACACAAACTTTGTTGTCTATGTTCACTGACTCATATAATGCATTTGTTGCAAAGAACATGATTCACACAAGTGTGGTTCAAGATGATTTAGAACATATTGATGCAGATGACTTAGAAGACATGGATTTGAAATGGCAAGCTGCCATGTTGGGATTGAGAAGTAGAAGGCTGTACAACAGAACTGGTAGATCTCTGGTTTTTGGTCCTAATGACAGGATTGGGTTTGACAAGTCAAAAGCAATATGCTACAATTGCCAGCAACCTGGTCATTTTGCAAGAGAATGCAATCAACCAAGAAATTTTCAGATGAATCAATTTCAGAATCAACAACCAGGAGGTCAGCCTCAATATCAACAGAATCAATCAAGAGGTCAGCAACATTACCAGCAAAATCAGCCAAGATTCAACCACAACAGCAATCAATGAACAACTTCAATAACAACAACAGTTACAATCCAAACTTCAACAACTTTCAGCCTCATATGAACAATCAACAACAGAGTATGCAACAGACTCAAGGTTTTCAGCCTCAAATGAATCACAATCAAAACCTTCAAGCAACTCAAAATAGTCAAAACAACACTGTTCCAGCAAATCAAAATCAGATCCGAAATCAAGGAAATGTGGCAGTGACTACACAACATGAAGGAAGTTTTGATTGGAGCAGTCATGAAGAGGATATTGTTGATGATATCAGGAAGGAAAATGTGGCATTCATGGCCATAATTGAGAAAGAGAAGGGAACCTCCTCTCAGGTACACTCTGCTCCTACAGTTGATTTGAATGAACTTATTAGTGAACTAAAAACAAAAGTAGGCAAGCTGGAAGGTGAGTTCTTTAGAAAGCAAAGTATCATAAATGAGTATAAGGCAAGTGAGATGATCAGTGATGAGAAGATTAAAAGCCTTGAAGATGATTGCATGATCATTTACAGAACTCAAACCAGATACATCACTGAAATTGATGGTTTAAAGAAGATGTTGATTGAAGAAAAGGTGCAACACACAAGACTAAAGGTTGAAACTGAATTTCTTAAGAATTTGGTCTCAACTGGTAACATATGTGGAATACTGAATCAAGTGAAAGACCAAGACAAATACAAGACAGTTCCACCTCCATTCAACAACAACTTTATGCCAAATGTTGACAAAGAGAAAAGAGATGCATACTTGCAACAATTCAAAGATGTTTTTCAAGACAGGAAAGAAATGGTTGACTTGTACAAAAAGGTTGAAGTGAATGAAGATGGAGAGTTTGTGATTAAGAAAGAAGTGAAAGAGGATAAGTCAATTGGAGTTCAAGTCTCTGAGGATGACTTTGATTCAGTAGAGATGGATCAAGATGATCTGAATGATTTGAGTGATCAAATTACTGAAAAGGAAATTCAAGCTGCTGAAAGAGGAAGAAAGTATAAGAAACCTGAATCTGTTGAGAAACTTCCAAAGTATCCACCAGTCCCACCAAGATTAAAGAAGCAAAATGATAACATGAAAAGGGAACATGTCTCTTTTGACATCTGTGAAAGGAAGAAGATAAACTACAATGCAGTCAGGCCACCAAGTAAGGCTGTATTGAATAGGATAAAGCAGAACAACAAGAAGAAGAAGGTGAATGAAAAGACTGATACAAAAAAATTTATCCCAGTTTATCCAATCTTTTCTAGTCATGAAGTGTTGGATGTTGGAGAAGTGGAGACAATGGAAGAATATGAGAAAAGACAGTCAAGGGTTAGAGAAAGCAGTGATGAGGAACCTATGATTATGAAGAAGATGGTCTTTGTCAAAAGCAAGGTTGAAAGACAAGACATCAAGTTTGAGGAATTTGTTTCTTTTTCAATTGACTTTGATGGTTTGAAGAATCAAAAGACTTTAGGAGTCAATACACCTAAGCCAAGTGAAAGATTCAAGAAACCAAAAGAACATGAAGTCTTCAAAGGCAAGGTTTGGTGCAAAAAGTGTGATGAATATGGTCACCACACAGACTCATGCCATGAAAGATTCAAACTCAAACCATTTCATGTACCAGATGGAAAAATGTATGGTCAAGACTTTGTGTTGTACAAACAAAAGTATGATATGTATTTGAGAAAAGGAAATGTGTGTGGAAAGAAGACAAGTAATGAAGATAATGCTGAAATCAAAGGAAAGAAACAAGTGAATGAGTATGTAGGAAGAAGTAAGTGACCACAGAAGCATAAGAAGATGACAAAGAAGAAAAATCAGTCATTGCAGATTAATCAAGACATTCAATCAGTTAAGTCTGATGAGTCTCAAGAATCCTCAAAAAGTGAGAAGAAAAGAAACTTATCAGAGAATGAAACCAACTGAACTTACTGGTGATGAGAAGTTCTTGATGAAACATGGATATGAACCACAAGGTTTCACTTGGAAACCTAAAACAGAAACTAAAATTGAAGCAGTGGCTGATGTAAGAGACTACTCAGAAACAAAGGACTATGTCCTGAAAGAGAATGTAATTGACTCAGTTGAGCCTCAATGTTCAGTTTCACTTATCAAAACACCTAGAGAGTGTGGCTGTGAAACTGATCATTCTGATAATCTGGAAATCATTCATGCAGATCCTGAATCTACAACACTCACTTCCCAGGCTGCCACTAAAAATGACACTGATAAGTTGCAAGTTGATGAAGCTTGCACTTCATCACTTAACTAATCAAATTTCTCTTTGTGTAGGAACAGGCCACTCCTTTGAATGATATATGGTATATGGATAGTGGTTGTTCTAGGCACATGACTTGTGACAAGAGGTCACTTGTAAATTATGAAGAGAAATATGAAGGTCCTGTTTCTTTTGGGAGTGATGAAAATGGTGGAAAGATTGTGGGAAAAGGAATCTTGACAAACGGAAAGGTGTCATTTGATAATGTGTTTCATGTTGAAGGACTTCAATACAATCTTCTGAGCATATCACAGATGTGTGATAAGGGTTACAAAGTTAGTTTTGATGATTCTCATTGTCATCTTAAAACCTGAGTTTGTAATTCCACCTGAGATGATTATGATGATGGCACCAAGAAATGGCAACTTGTATGAGTTGAATATGAAAGAAGCTATTTCAAGAGGTGGTGCATGTTTTGTTTCCAAAGCAACTGAAAATGAATCTAAATTGTGGCATAGGAAACTGTGTCATGTAAACTTAAAGAACATGAATAGACTAGTCAAGGGTGAACATATGATTGGCTTACCTACAAGAGAATTTAAGTTAGATGATCATGGTGACTCTTGTCAAAAGGGAAAACAACACAAGTCTACACATAAGACAAAGCTCATCAATTCAATTTATCAACCAATTGAGTTACTTCACATGGATCTTTTTGGTCCTGTGAGTGTGCCAAGTATTGGAAAGAAGAGATACTGTCTAGTGATCATTGATGATTATTCAAGATATACTTGGGTTTATTTCCTAAGTACCAAGGATGAGTCTGCAGAGTTGATTAAGGGCTGTGTCATAATGGTTGAGAACAAGCTGAACAAGAAAGTCAGATAATGAGAAGTGACAATGGTACAGAGTTCAAGAGTGGAGTTATGGAAGAATTCTGCACACAGAAAGGAATATTTCAACAATTTTCAGCTCCTAGAACTCCTGAACAAAATGGAGTGGCAGAAAGAAGAAACAGAACCTTGATAGAAGCTGCCAGAACCATGTTGGCTGATGCAAATTTGCCTGTCACTTTTTGAGCTGAAGCAATCTATACAGCCTGTTATGTTCAGAACAGGGTGCTTGTAAACAAAAGGCATAACAAGACTCCATATGAAATTTTCAATAATAGAAAGCCTTACATCAAGTTTTTCCAGCCCTTTGGTTGCAAATGTTTTCTTTTAAACACTAGAGATTATTTGAACAAGTTTCAAACTAAGTCACTAGATTGTTTCTTTGTTGGATATTCTACTCACTCAAAGGCATACAGAGTATATGTGAGAGATCACATGAGTGTGATAGAGTCATCTGACATCATTTTTAATGATAATCAATTCAACACAGTCAGTGGTGCAACATGGCTGTTTGATCATGAGAGGTTAATTAAGTCATTCAAGATTTATTCTAAAGACTTTGATGATTCATTCTACAAGACCAGTGTACTTGAAGAGAATAAGAAGAAAGAACTGGACTTGGAAGAATTGTGGAACAAGGTTGCAAGAAAAGAAAAGGAATACACTTTTGTGAAGAGCTCCTCAAGCAATGCCATTGAACAAGATCAGGAAGTGAACAATCAGGACAGTACAAATGTACAAAATGTTCATGTTCAGAATGGGGAGTGACACAAGCAACCAATCAAATGAAGATGAGAATGCATCCACAGCAAGATTTCAAGACTTGTTTCAAAGCTTGAATCTGGGAAACAATGGTGCATCTACTTCTGGACAAAACAATGATGAAGCACCAGAGTTTCATGATGCAGAAGCTGATTTGATCATTGAAGAACCTGAACTCAATGAAACAAATCTTGACACAAATTTATCTACAAATATGATAATACAAACTCCTACAGTTGAAAAGAATCATCCTGCTGAAATATCATTGGTGACTTGCATGAAAGAGTCACAAGGAGTCATTCTGAGATAGCAAACATCTGTCTTTACTCTTGCTTCCTATCCCAAATAGAACCAAAGAACATTGCTCGAGCTTTAAAAGACAATAGTTGGGTAGAGGCAATGCAAGAGGAATTGGCACAGTTTAGAGATCTACATGTATGGGATCTTGTAGACAAGCCATATGACAGATATGCAATTGGAACCAAATGGGTGTTCAGAAACAAAAGAGATGAAAGGGGTTTGGTGATTAAAAACAAAGCTAGACTTGTAGCACTGGGATGTCTTCAAGAGGAAGGGATATACTTTGAGGAAGTGTTTGCACCAGTTGCAAGACTGGAAGCTATAAGAATTTTCCTTGCATATGTTGCCTCAAGGAATATTAGAGTATTCCATCTTGATGTTAAATCTGCATTCCTAAATGGAAAGATTGATGAAGAGGTGTATGTAGCTCAGCCACCAGGTTTTGTGGATCCAATGTATCCAAACAGAGTGTATAAGTTAAACAAAACACTTTATGGACTGCATCAGGCTCCTAGAGCATGGTATGATGAGCTATCAACTCATCTACTTGAAAATGATTTCACAAGGGGAGCCATTGACAAGACACTCTTCTACAAAAGAAAGGGGTCAGAATTGTTACTTTTACAAGTCTATGTTGATGATATCATCTTTGGTTCTACCAATGAAAATATGTGTTTGGAGTTTGAAGAGGTGATGAAATCCAAGTATAGCATGAGTTCCATGGGTGAAATAAACTTCTTTCTGGGACTGCAAGTTCAACAAAAGGCTGAAGGGATCTTCATTCATCAAACTAAGTATATGCAGGACATTTTGAACAAGTTCAACTGTCATGATTACAAGACTTCTTCAACTCCTATGGACACCAAAGAAAAGATGATAGCTTATGAAAAGGGGGAGTCAGTAGATGAACATGAATACAGAGCCAAGATTGGATCTTTGATGTATTTGACTACAACAAGACCAGGTATCATGTTTGTTGTGTGTGTGTGTGTGCAAGGTTCCAGTCAAATCCAAAAGTCTCCCACATGAATGCTATGAAAAGAATATTCAGATATTTGAAGGGAAGACCATACTTAGGGATTTGGTATCCAAAGAACAAAGCCTTTGATCTGATTGCATACACAGACAGTGATTATGATGGGTGTAACATGAGCAGAAAGTCAACATCAGGGGGATGCCAGTTTTTGGGTGAAAGACTAGTGTCATGGCAATGCAAGAAACAGACTACAGTATCAATCTCCACTGCAGAAGCTGAATACATTGCTGCCTCTGCCTGCTGTGCACAAGTACTCTGGATTCAAAATCAGATGCTGGACTATGGTTTGAATTTTTTAAACATTCCTATTCTTATTGATAATACTGCTGCATATTTTACTGTTAAGAATCCTGTGCAACATTCTAAGACTAAGCACATTGAAATCAGACATCACTTCATCAGAGATTGCAGTGAAAAAGGTTTGATTCAAATGCAAAGGGTTGATACAAGTGATAATTTGGCTGACCTATTCACCAAACCACTTGACAGAACCAGATTCAACTTTCTTTTGAAAGCCCTGGGAATGATCAACTCAGATGAAATCTGATTAAGGATGTGTGCTTTGTTGTGTACCTCTAATGTGCTAACTAAATATTTTTTTTAAGAGGACACAAATGCTTAATATGTTACTGAATATGTTACTGAATAAGTTGCTGAATATGTTACTGAATATGTTACTGAATATGTTCTGAATATGTGTTTCAACTGAATGTTGATTGATTATGTTTTGAATATGTCGCTAATCTTGAAGTTAACTGATAGGTGCTTAAGTAAATATCTGTGCAACTTGTTTAAGATTGATGATAATTCTTAACTATCATGTTAACTGATCTGATGTTATGATAAGTAGTTTGATTTGCTTAGGTGAAATTGAATGCTTATCTGATGTCATGAGTAATCACATGTTTATGGTTATTTGAATATGTTCTTAATCTGATCTTCTGATGTTGTTAAGATAGGATAGACATTGAATGTTAAAACAGTCTGCTTTTCTTGATGATGTTAAGAATGATTAAGATTTGAGTGTGTAATGCAACTGTTTATGTCAAAACATGTTTTATGTCAAAATTAAGTGATTCAATGAATTTTATTATGAATTTTGCATAAATACTATATTTTGGTCAAAACATGAGCAAGTTGATTAATGGTGTAGAGATATGATAAGATTATTCAGTTCAAGCTTTTAAGAAGCTTAAAAGAAGGATTTTCAAAGAAAAGTCTCAAGTAGTTGTTTTTGCTGAAAATTATGTCATTTGCTCAGTTGGAAGGACATGCACTTGTGTATGTTTGGTCCTTAAATCTCTATAGATTCAAAGGATAGCCATTAACCTGAAATCTGAATGCATTTGGGGCAATTATGACTTGTTTCTTATTCCTTCACTTAAAACTATGTCAATAACTCTGACTTTGATAGGACATATACTCACATGTATGTTTGGTCCTGTTGACCACTTTTGGTCAACCAGGATAACCATTAACCTGATAATGAAGAGATATTGGAGTGATTGAATATTAAACTGTATTTAATGGGAAATGATAGTACATTGACTACTTAGCTGATCATATGGAATTATTACGCTAAAAAGACCTTAGTATAGTCATTAACATGTATGGTTGTTTTCCCATGATGATGTAAAATCTAAGGTGATATAAACATATTGAATATGCTAATCTTTATGTGGAGATGCATAGTTATTTTGCATGTCTCAAGATAAATCTCTCCGAATGATATGACAGAAAAGTGATTACCTAGTCATACACGAACCTGTTGTTATTTGGTCAACCAAAATGAAACATCTTTAAATATGACAAGGAACATGCTTTAAGAAAATTTAAGAAAATATCAAAAACAAGGGGAAGAATGAATAAATCAACCAAAAGTTGATAAATGTTTTAAATATTTTATCAAACAAGAGGGTTACAACTAGAACTACAAAGATGTTGACAAAATCTGTCTCATCTTGAATGAAAGGCATGTTGCTAATTGTAAGTCCAACGTTCAACCTCTATACATGTTTGAATATTAAAAATACAAAAATACAATAAGTTCTGTCATACAAAAACTATTTTTGACCAAATACAGGAGGTTGGAGTCAAATTGGGGTGATCTAGGGAAAGTCAAATAAGCTTTGAGAAGAGATATGAGGCATCATAGCACAGTGTTGACCATTAATGCATTATGCTTTAAATGAACCTTAATCATATCACTAAAGAGATGAAATACATGCTAAGTTAATACTTACTGTTAACCTATCTATGTTGTCATAATAATGCTGAGAATGAAGTATTGAGATAGCTACCTAGTCAATATGATCCCATTTTTGAGATCTTTTCAGTAAAAGGAAGAAATTGTTTTGAAAAGAAACATAACTGAAATTTGATCTCTAAATGCACCATTTGCTCTTAAACTGTGAACTGAAACGGAAAATATATTTTAACAAAGTGGTTTAAGTCAAAAAGTGTTGCATTTTAGCCTAACTAGGTTGAATATGTAAGTTCGGGTAAGGTTCAATGCTTTATAACCTTCCCGAGCACAAACTGTTTGAATATGTATTTTCGGGTAAGGTTTGATAGTTTTCAACCTTTCCGAGTACAAAACAGTTGATTATGTGTGAATATGTTATTTCGGGTAAGGTTTGATAGTTTTCAACCTTTCCGAGTAAGCTTAGTCATTTTTGACTTGTTTATGTGTGAATATGTTGTTTCGGGTAAGGTTTGATAGTTTTCAACCTTTCCGAGTAAGCTTAGTCATGTTTGACTTGTTTATGAGTGAATATGTTGTTTCGGGTAAGGTTTGATAGTTTTCAACTTTTCCGAGTAAGCTTAGTCATTTTTTGACTTGTTTATGAGTGAATATGTTGTTTCGGGTAAGGTTTGATAGTTTTCAACCTTTCCGAGTAAGCTTAGTCATTTTTTGACTTGTTTATGAGTGAATATGTTGTTTCGGGTAAGGTTTGATAGTTTTCAACCTTTCCGAGTAAGCTTAGTCATTTTCGACTAACTTTATGATTTTCGGGCATGCTTTGAAGTGTTTACACTTTCCGGGTAGAGAACACTGTTGTACTCAATTTCCCGAGCAAGCTTGAAGTCTTGAGATGATTATGTGTTGTTATAGCTGTCTTTTAATAAGAAATTCTTGTTTCGGGCAAGCTATGCATGTGATATGCTAGTTTCGAGCAAGCTATGCATGTTATATGCTGATTGTGCCTTCAAGCAAACTTTGTGAACTTAAGTGAGTACACCGAGTAAGCTTTGTGTGAATATGTTGTTATGAAAGGCTTGTTAATCTTTCCGGGCACGCTTAGATGTTACTGTTTAAGTTTGTCATTTTTCGGGTATACTTTGAATAAGATTGATGTTCGACATACCTGATGATTGAATGTGTTTATCCTAGCAAGCTTAGTGCTAACATAGGATTGTCGGGCAAGCTCTATGAAATTTTAGACTAAAGCACACTTAAATGTTTATGTGTTTAATTTCATTCCGAGCATGCTCTGTGATATGTGTGTGTATGATTTCTTTGAAACTACAAGTGTTTTCGGGCAAACTTCATTGTCCGAGCACACTTTATATTTCGGGTACACTTGTGTTCCTTCAATATACTTGGTAATTTCAAAACTTAACTTTCCGAGTACACTGTCTGCTATAATATCTTTCCGGGCACACTTTGTATTATATGAAAGTTATTCGAGTATTCTTTGAATAAGATTGTTGATCGGGCATACTTTAGGTTGCTCGGGCACAATACATTTTCAAGGATATTTGAATGAATGTGTTACATAAATATGTTAGTTAGTATGATAAAATTTATTATGATTCTTTTTAGGGTTTATGCTAGAAAAGTTCAATTTTGAAATTGAGAAATGCTTGAGTAACTTTATCTTTGCATACTTTACCATTTTTGGACACACTTTTAAATAGATAAGGAAACCATTCTTGAAATAGATAAGAAAGTTATGTGATAAAAGACAAAGCACTTTTAAATATTCTCACTTTATCTGACATGCTGAAGAAAAGCAAAATATGCAGACCTTTATTCATAACTCTTTTCTGATGAAGCTACAGATATATACCTTACATTTGTCTTAACTCTCATTAAAAGAAAACCTGCACATGCTATTCAAAATTTGAAAATTCACATTTCAAGAGTAACTCACATTTGTGTTTTTGTGCAGATTTCAATATCATTCAAGACAACGGTTTGAATTGAAGTATTATTTATATCTTAATTCCTTTTTACTTTGAGATCTAACTGTTAATTGTGTGTTCATTGATACAACAGAAAATCAGAAATGGATCCAACTCCAAGTAATTCCAATTCCTACAAACATCATCTTTCTGAAGAATTGAAGAAAGCATTGCAACGAGTTCAAACCCTAATGGCTGAGGTTGAGAAGATCTCAGCTGCCCCAAAACAGGGGGAGAAAGTACTAAATCAGGGGGAGAATTCGCTGAAGCTTCTCTCTATTTATGAAAAGAACAGCTCAGATGATGAAGCTGACAATGTACCAGAGGATGAAAAGAAGGATCTTGAGGAAAGAAAGAAATCGAAAGGGAAAGAAATTGCTCAAGAGGATGATGAAATTAAGACTTTAAACTCACAGAAGGAGAATACAATGGACTCAGAAATGAATGAATCTGAATTAGAAGCCAAAAGAGTCTATGTGCAAAGAATGACAGAAATTCATGACAGAGAATTTCTGAGTAAAATGATGTCTGAAAAAGACTTTAAAGAACAAGAAAATTTGTTGAAAATGTTTGAAGATGAGAAAGGCTAAAAGATGAAATGAAGAATGTTAATCAGAAGGATGTGCCTCAAGAGCTGATTGAAAAATGTCTGAATGATCAAGAAATTCCAAATGGCGTGCTAGTATCTCTGCTCAAGCTGATTAAACAAGAAGAACCAGAGACAGAGGTAAAAGAGAAACTAGACACTGTTATTAATAAAATTTCAAAAACATTGAACGAAAAGAATGTTCAAGACAGAATGAAAGATGAATTGGAAGAAGAAATGAACACTCAAAAGTTCTTGAGTAAATACGGTGGTAAACCAAAATTTTTGGTTAAGAATGGAATTCCTTTTGATTCAGTAAAAATAATGACAAGAAAAGAGATTTTGAGCAACTTCAAGAAAATGAAGGAACAACAACTGAACATGAAGAAGGGAGCCGCTCAGTCTCTGGTTGGTAAGAACAAAGGAATATCCAAAAAGATGGTTGATCTATCAAGGATAACAATGAAAGGGAAGTCCAAAGTAGAGGAATTCTGCAAACAGACAACATCCTTGCTCTTAAAACAGAACAAAACAAAGAAAAGGAAGATGTCTGTGACTACTCAAGAAAAACCAATGCAGATGCACTTGAAGATGGATAAACCCTTTGTCAAGGTTGTTGTAAAAGTCAAAAACCCTTCTGTCAACCACAGTGTTATGCCAAGTGGAATATTCTATGATTCCAGGACAGAACATCTGAATGTTATGATGGAAAGTGGAGAGATTGTGAAGATCTTCTCTAAAAATGACTTCAGAAAATTCAATCTATGGCAATTGAATGTGCTTGCAGCACTGTATCTCTCTGATTCCAAGGAAAGTCAAAGGCCTACAAGTGCTAAGCAATCAGAGCTGTTAGGATTCTTGAGAGAGCAATCAGAGTTGATAAAAAATTGGACTTTCCATGCCTAAACAAGCACCTTCGGATAGATTGAAGAATTTTTAGGTTTTACTTTGTAGTGTCGTCGGACAACTTTTGAATATGTAATTTTGTTTATGTAATTTGATTATGAAATTTGACTTTTAATTTGATGTGTATTTTTACTGAGTGTAAGTAACCATAGAGTGTTTTGGGTCAGCTGAGATGTTCCAATCTATGGGGAGATTGTTGGGTCGATAGTTTGATCCAAATGAGGAGATTTGACCTAAACGAAGTATATGGAAGATTGGAATCTTCTCAACCTCCTCAGATTCTGCTAAGTATTGAATCCGAGCACACCTTGGAACTCCGAGCAAGCTTTTACTTAGCCGAGTACGAGATTTTGCCTCCCGGGCAAGGTTTACTTCAAATAGTCTTCTTAAGTGGATATCCGAGTAAGGTATGCTAATTAGTACATTCCCGAGTAAGGATCACTAATTTAGTATCTCCGAGCAAGGTTCACTTTATCAAGCAAGATTGTTCTTCAAGACCAAGTATTTTGCTCTTCCGAGTAAGGTTTGATTAACCAAGTCCATGAAGCCAAGTGATTGGAAGACCGGGCAAGGTATTCTTTAATAATTATGGTCCGAGTATACTTGATGAGTTAATAGAATATCTCTAAGTTATATCGAGTAAGGTTCTGCTCAAGTAAGGTATGTACTCCCGAGTACGCCTTATCAATAAGTTATTCAAATGACAATGAGCCGAACAGGACCATAGAAGAACAGGGTTGCTCGTAAGGATTTGTCGGGCAAAGTCTGATAATTTCAAGAAGACTGAAGTCTACTCGGTGAATATTTTACTTGGTAAAATATTCTATAAGTAAAGTCTACCCGGAAACTGATCCCGAGTACACTTCTATGTTTACCAAGTTTGAAGGAAGGCCGAGTACACTGCGTACTCGGAGACTGAAGATTAATGAAAAGCCTACCCGGAAGACTTGTTTTACACTTAGCTTATTTTGAATATGTAATTTGAATACGTATGATTGTATTTAGGGTTTCTATAAGGAATGACAGCTGTCCTAGGTTGGCAGGCCTATAAATAGAATATTTAGGGCACGCCGCCAAGAAAAGGAAAACACGCAAGAGAGAGAGCACAATACGGATAAGACCGACACATTAATTGAGAGAATATTTTGTGTGTGACGGCTGTCCTAGGATTCCTTGCAAAACCCTAAATCGATTATCCTTTTTTGTACGATTAACATCTACATATGGAAATCTTTTGAGTGAATCCTGTGTGTGTGTCTTCTATCTTTGATTATTCATTGCAACCGTATGTTTGTTATTGATTCCGCCTTTAACAAATTGATATCTTTCTAAATATAGTAACCCGTCGTTAACTCTCTTGTCAACACGATTAACCTTGTGTGAGTTATGACATGATTGATTAAGATCCAAGCTTAATCGACCAAAGGGACCAGACACGCGTCGTTCTTGTTTGTTATGAAAATGGGATCCATAGCTGCAGAGACTGGCAATCCAAGCGCTTCAAGTAAAGTAAAGACAAAGAGCTCAAGACGAAGGGGTGTCTGTTAGTGCACGGTTTTGCGTCTTGAGTCTTTGTATTTAACGTTTATGTATTTTTCCTTTATTTATGTAATAAACTATTAAGTTAGTTCGTTAAAGTATAGTCTAGTTCGCTAAGGATGTTTAGCGAACTAGATCTAAGTTATTAACCCTCCTGATTCGTTAAGGATGTTTAACAAATCAGGGTGTGATTCGTTAAGGTTATTTTGTCTATTTGTATGTAACGAAGTGGATGCTAGTTCGTTACAGAATGTGTAATGAACTAGATCCATCTTCTATTATAGTGAACACTGTTCACAGTTAATTTAAGTTTTGAGTTTTAATCTTAACGAATTATTGTCCAATTCTCTCTCAAGCTTCATACTAATATTATACACATACATACAACTGATAATATATACATATAACATACAATCAAACGTAATAATGAACTAGATCCGTATTTAGGTTAATCGTATTCATAAATATATAAGATCTAAGATCTGTGTATTGTTTAAGGGTTGACCGAGTTCAAACACTATACACTTCCTCTTATGAGTCTATTTGTGCTAATTCTACTTTTAACACTTAATCAATCAAACAATCAATAAATCATATCCCTACCATTCGTATATCCTTTCTTTAGCAATCAAGCTAACATTAACATTTATTATCTAACCATACACTTTACCTTTATTGAGCTTGCTTGAGTGACACATGACATTCTTGAACAGGCATCTTCTTTCTTTTCTTACTTAAATCCCATTCTCTGTTCGAATCTAAGCATGTAGGATGCTTAAACCTCTCGAACTTTGCTCTGATACCAACTTGTAAGGCCCCGCTACCGGTGCCCTATATTGGACGTTGGATTTACTCTTAAACACAGTTCAAAATATCAAAGTTAATTAAAACTTTACGCGGAATATAAAAACTTCAAACAAAATATATTACATAACCATCAAATCTTGTCTTAACAAACATTCAAGTCATTTAAACAAAAAACATAGTCTTTAAACTAACATGACATTTCCTTGAGATGCCAGTATCTTCAATTCCATGCCATGTGTTCCCCTCAAGCGAGCTGTTTCATCCTACTCACCTGCGTGCATACTAAAAGTCAGCTACACTGAGTGAGTTCTAGTTAATCATACAAAATACAACACATTCGTATTTACATACTTTCCACTATGTGAATATCGCCTTTTAGCCACACATGTGGTCTGGGCGATTTGCCACACTTCAGCTTAAATGTGTGGCTAAAAGGTCTTTGACCACGTTTGAAAACCTTCCAGACTAGTTTTGGCCACACATGTTTTTCTTCATGTGACCATTCTATACATGCTCAGGCACTTTTCGCTACACTTTGAAAAAAACTGTGACATAAGCTAGCCACATTATAAAAATGTGTGGCAAAATGTGACATACAGTCATAGTTTGTTTGATCTTTGATACATTTGACCAAAAACACATGTATTAGCCACACTCTAAGGGAATACTGTGACATTTAACTAGCCAAATGTTTTAATAATGTGGCCAAATGTAACGAACGGCTATTGTATTGATAAGAGATGTGTCTAAAAGGTAAAAGATATAGCCACTTATATTACGTTGTATGACCTAATATCACATTTGCTAGCCACATTTTTAATAATGTGGCGAAATATGACGAACAGCCATTGTATTTATTAGTAATATGGCTAAAACGCTTAAAATATATGGCCACTTATACGAGGTTGTGTGACCAAAGAGTAGTTTAGTTTTATTTTTCCTATGTTTTTTATTGTTATGGATATACTAATTATGTGTGGCTATAAGTGATAAATGGTCATACTTAAGTATTTTTAAGTGTGTCCAAATGTAATTAATGGCCACTTATATGAGGTTGTGTGACCAAAGAGTATTTTAGTTTTATTTTTCCTAAGTTTTTTATTGTCACAAATACACTTATTATGTGTGGCTATAAGTGATAAATGGTCACACTTAAATAATTTTAAGCGTGTCCAAATGTAATTAATGTCCACTTATATGAGGTTGTGTGACCAAAGAGTATTTTAGTTTTATTTTTTATTGTCACGGATACACTTATTATATGTGGCTATAAGTGATAAATGGTCTAAAATATTTTTAAGTATGTCCAAACGTAATTAATTGCCACACTTTGGTTTGACGAGTGGCTAGGTCATCATTGTCTTTCCAGTTTCTTGTGCCGCCAATTTCAAATTGACAGGGAGATTTACCGGTTTCCGATGATGGTGTTTAAATACCACTCATGGTTTCCGATTTTCCCCACATCGCCTCCAATATTCCAGTAAATCACAATCAACCCATCGCCTTCTTCACCATCTTCTTCACGGTTTTCGAAAATATTATGGCGCCGGAAAATTAGAATGTACGAGAACAGGGTGAGGCTCCACCCATCTACTATGACCCTACCTTCTTCACCATTGTTTTCCATTTTGATTCTGGCGCTGTCCGGAAGAATTAAAGGGTGAGGTAAGTTGACTATGTCAACCCCCTAACCTTCTGGTACCAACAACTTAACCGAATGGTTAGGTTTCTTGGGTACACCGCTGCTGATTATTTCAGCATTGTGATTGAAGCCCGGGGTATCGAGGTCGCCTGGATCGGGTTTAACGAAATCGAGGACTTCAAGGCTGTGTCTGCTTATGGGACATTCCGTACTGAGGTGCACCTTCACCTGCAAAGGCTAAAGGACTCCACCTACACCTCGGACGGCATGTGGGAGAGGATCATGACCTCTCTGACTCTAGAAGAGATGATAGATTCAGATATGGAATTTGATGGTAGGCTTAGTTTTTATAATTAGTAATTAGTTTTTTATATTAATATATATTGTAATGCATGTAAATTAATTAATTATTAATATATTTTAGTTATCCTATAATTAACTGTGTTGATGATGCTGCATGCAGGTATTTTATATCAGTTATCAAGCTCGAGCCGGCTCGCGAGCCTAAATGAGCCTGTCATTTAATATAACTAATTAATATTAATATTGATGTAATTTGATGCTAGGTGTTAGTTTTTTTATAATGTAATGTAATTTAAGTAGTATATTTTTTGTTATTTTGCATTACACTTGATGTTTGAACTAGGTTTTATAACCCGCGCGTTGCACGGGTTTGTGTCTATAATACAGTTTTAGAGTAAATTAAGAAGACGGTAGAGGGTTGTTTAGACCACCTCTCAAATGAAAACGAAAAATATATATATACAACCAAACTATAATAAACTCAAGGCTCACATAAGTCCGACGATTGTAACATACATTGGCGTTATTATACATTGGCGTTCCAAATAATGAAACATCATGAAACCGTTTTGTCAATCATTTTAAGCTCCAAGCCATATAGCATGCAACTTCCTGTCAAACACCATATACAAAACATATACATTTAGAACGGATTAAGTTGAGCAAGATGAAAGGTAAATTGTACCTTAGATAAAATTTGCGCACTCGGTCTTTCATTCTTGTAAATGACCATACAAATCTGTGTCCAAAACATTAGAATTAAGTATATATGCAGACTTTCTAAGTATATATGCTTTTAATTGCATACCGAGAGAGTTCCTTAACATGTATATGTTTTCAATTGCATATTTTTCCTTTTAATTGCATGTGAAGACTTTCTTAATATGTATATATGTTATTACTATTAGTCATTTCTTTGATGGCTACATAAAAAAGAGTTTTGTATTTGTTTTTGTTTACCATCTACCATTTATTTCATAAAAAAGTTTGTTCACATATAAAGATAAAACCAAAGTGGAAACATGAGTTAGAGTGAAGTTTTCACCTTTCATAATTGCTCCACAGACTGGTAATCTCCGTGGTCAACACTTGAAACAAACAAACAAAATCAGTTTACTAAAATGGTTTGATAATAAGTAGATTTCATCACCCTTCCAATCATGATTCATATACGCAAACCCTTATAAAATTGATCATCATATGAGATTTGCAGGCTTTCAAATTCATTCAGGTAATCAATTTGGAAATCCGATTTATTTATCCAAACACTATCCTACGCACACATCGCATATTATTACAACTGATTATATTAATACATCATTCTAACTACTAATATCACATAATCACTTTCAAAGCATGCATCCAAAACTTGCTTACCTACATAGCCTGCATAGTAACTAATGTCTTCTTCCTCTGCAATGTTGAAATCCCTTATCTACAATACAATAAAGATAAATATCGAAATTGGAAAACAATGCAAATACAGATATGAACATACTATACTATACTTACCATGAAATAAAGAAACCGTAATAAACAAAATCATGTTTAATACCTCAATCAACTCATGGCTTGCAGTTGCTGCTCTTATGTTAGTACCTTCATTTAGACAAAAAAATTAATGACAATTTGGTAAGCAGACACAAAAGTTTATATATCTTAACATAAACCTGCAAATTCATACATGAGCTTAAAATGTAATGAAATTGGAATCATGATTGCTCTGACAAAACAAACCCTAACTGGGAACCCTATAAACATACACATGTAACCAAAATTGTTAAACCCCAATCCATTGTTAAACATGTCACAGACCGCCGCCCCCGCCGCGACCACCACTCCATCGCCACCAAGGGTTCTGAATCGAACCCGGCAACGATAGACGGCGGCCCACGGCACACCGCCGCCCAAGGTTCCCAAATGGAACCCGGCAGCGGTAAACCACCCACCCAAAGCCGATTTAGGGTTCAGAAAGATCATGAATCCGACAGACAATGGCCAACAAAATAAGATTGGTTAAGATAAAGTACAGCAGACCACCGCTACCGCCACGAAGAACAGTATGCAATGACATCGAAGGGGCAGATTCACCGTTGAAAACCACTTTTTAAGTGATGAGAGAGAATGGATTGAGGAGGCGTCGTTTATGATAGAAAAGATGAGTCACAAACAAACATCAAGACATGGGTGATGAAACACAGCTCTCAATACACGTGTACACTGTTACAACACAATGAGCGAGAGGTACAACTGACAATGCGTAGAGAAGTTGTCTTTTAATATATATATATATATAATGTGTGTAACAGATATAGTAATATTATTAAAACAAAAACAACCAATATTTCTAGTAAGCTTATTTAAAGCGTAATAGATATACTAATTGTATTAAAACAACCAATATTTCTAGTAAGCGTATTTAAAGCGTAATAGATATACTAATTGTATTAAAACAACCAATATTTCTAGTAAGCGTTTTTAAAGCGTACTAGATATAGTTTTTTTTTATTTTAATTAACTATAATGTAGACTATCATTACAAAATATATTTCCAATATTTTTTACATGTAGTAGGCATAATGTAACTAATTTCTAACATAAATATATTTCCAAGATTTTTGACAGGTAGTAGGCATAAATGTAATTACTTTCCAAAATTAATTAGCTTGCGAGCGTTTCCAAAGAGTGTGGATACCATTTTGACAGGTAGTATGCAGTTACTCAACAACCAACTCTTTTAACTTTAATGACTGCAATAAAACTTCTGACTGAAATTTATTACGCTTATATATATGTTATGTGAATTGCAAATTTGTCCAAGCAGAAAACATCTAAGGTTTCCGTAGATCTTAAACTTCCCAAAGATCTAATATTTTGATAAAATCCCTTCCAAAAATCGATGCCTTCACCAGATCTTAAATTAGGTTACTGGTGATGGCATTGAGTTTGGAAGGGTTTTTTCCAAAATAAATTTTATTTGTTCAAAGGCTTCTTCAAAGTCTAAGACCCACAGATGCTTTGGTCAAAGATCTAAGTATGGAGGGTACAATTTTGGTATGCAAGTTAGTGAAAAGAAGGGCATAATGGTCTTTTTTTTAATAAAATGAGTTGATAATGTTTTGCAGGAAACCAGCTGTTGAAAAGTATGTTAAAACATAACCAAATAGAATTTGTGCAAGAAACAAAACCATCAGACAAAAAATGATGACTGTCACCGATGGCCGGTTTGGGCGGTTTCGCGGTTTCCAACAGAACCATAAACACCCTAGACAACATGATGCATTTTTGGGCTTTCTTTGTATTACGGTTTCGTTCTTAATAATTTCTTGGTAAAAAACTATGAATGACTTTTATTAATGTAACTTTGATATAGCACGAGTCAATTGTGACTTTTATCGATGTAACATGATGTATGTTTGAACTTGACACCGATTGACCAAAATAACCAGTAGTAATAGTATTAAAAACAACCAATATTTCTTTAGTTTGAATTAATAAGTATAAAGTAAAGAATGGTGATATAATGTATCACAACTAAATTTAAACATTATTGACATCTAAATAGGCGAACGAACACAACTGCTGAGTTTGAAAATAAAATGTTGGTCGACAACCCCTACATCGGTGTCAATCGCCATAAAATGTGTGCTGGAACCCTCAGTTATTGTAACCAATAGTTCTTTGAAGGGTTCAATCTCCATTACGAATAGTTGCAGGCTTTTTCTCGGGCCTCCAGTAATCAACGGGGGACTCATTATGAAGCAGTTGATTTGGTTGTACAAGTGGCAATGTATTACCCTCATGAGGGAAAGTTACCGTACTAAATTCCTCATCGACCTCGTCATACGAATGCCTATAATTCTTGGGTGGAGTCATGAGGACAACATGATTTTTTCTATCCAGCTGATCTTGAACATAAAACACCTGGCGTGCTTGCGAGGCCAATATGGACGGATCATCCTTGTGGCCAAATTTGTTTAGGTCGACCGACTTGTAACCAAGAATATCATGTTTGACATGTTTACGGTCAACCCATCGGCACATGAAGACCGGAATTCTTTTAGTATGATAATCTGTGACCCATATCTCTTGAAAAACCCCAAAATAAAAGTTTTGTCCATAGGTCACCACGTCCTTTTTGATGTGCATGTCATCCGCCTCTACACCAACCCCGCTGTTCTGGTAAACTCTACCATCTTGAGATTTTGTATGAAATGCAAAACCGTTGATGTCGTATGAGTCGTATTTGTATACGTTGCGGTGTGCTCCGTGTGCAATCCGCTTTACGTTTTCCGATATAGAACCTGGGGAGCCCGCTAGCTCTCTATCAACCTGAATTTCATTACAAGGATTAGATTCACCTACATTGCAGAAACTATAAAAGATTTTTAAAAATTATAGAACACTTAATAAATTGATCTACCTTGTCGCGTAACCAGTCACCAAACTTTAAATTATGCTCCTTCTCCAGCAATGCTTGTCATTTACCAGGCATTTGGTTTTTCAAAGAGGTCTTGTATTGTCTGCAAGTAGGAGTATAATATATTGTGAATTAATATATACATATATATATATATATATATATATATATAATTTAGAGTATATATGTTTGTAATACTTACTCAATATACGACGCTATTTCAGGCGTATTCTGAAGCACATAGAAATGTGCTCTCTTGAAGACATCAGGAGAAACTTCAACTGATTTAGCGCCTGTGACAGGAATTGTCTCCCCATTATCATCATGCTTATCATGTGGAATACCAACAGTACTCTTGATGTTTTTTTGGTATTCATTGAGAAACTCGATTGTTTCTTCCGCAATGTTCTCCTCAGCAATGCACCCTTCTGGATAAATTTTGTTTCGCACATGCCCTTTGATAACCTTCATACACCTTTCAAAGGGATACATCCAACGAAAGCATGGTGGCCCACATAATTTTATCTCTCTGACAAGGTGCACGGTTAAGTGAACCATGACATCAAAAAATGATGGAGGAAAGTACTTCTCCAGCAGGCACAGTGTAACTATTTGCTCTTCCTGTATCTTATCAAGCTCTTCTACAATGATTTCTTTGCTACAAATTGACTTGAAAAAAAACAAAGCCTGATTATAGCATTTCTCATTGGTTCTGGCATGATGGACCGTATTGCAAGGGGCAGAAACTGTTGCATAATCATGTGATTTAAGGCCTTGTAGCTTCCTTTATTTAAGATTCACCAAACTAGAGAAGTTAGAACAATACACTAGTGGAGCCTTCAGTTTATATAATGTTTCAAGAAACATGTCTTTTTCTTGTGCTGATAATGTGAAGCATGCTGCAGGCAGTTCTGTATTGTTGCCTTTTGCTTTCGGTTGCAACTCCATTTTAATCCCTAAAAACTCCAAATCCTTTCTAGCTGCCAATTCGTCTTTTGTCCTACCGGTAATGTTCAGCAATGTCCTGACAATACTTTCTGCAACATTCTTTTTAACATGCATCAAATCAATACAATGTTGGACAAGTAAATACTTCCAACAACTGAGCCGTTGGTACCATGTGTTGAACTTCTTCCAATATGGTTGTGGCGTTGTGTTATCCCTTTTTCTCTTACTCCCACTTAGGGATTCAAATCCCTTTCCCCATTCATTGTTAATGTTTTTGACCTCGTCGTATATCTCTTCCCTTATCATAGGCTCTTTAGCGGTTCTCATCTCTTCTTTTCCGTTGAACGTCTTTGTTTGTTTTATAGAAAGGGTGGTCATGTGATAAATACCTTCTGTGAGCGGCATAACTCTGCTTCTTTGTGTGATAAAATCGAACACACTGAGTGTCGCCCCGACACACTATACAACCTTTGAATCCACTGTAAGGGCAACCACATAGTGTACCAAGAGCAGGTAATCATTAATCGTCCATAACAAAACTGCACGTAGTGTAAACATTTCTTGTTTATATGCATCATATGTTGGCTCCCCGACCTCAAATAAAGATGCTAGATCGTCAATTAAAGGCTGTAAAAACACATCAATATTGTTTCCTGGCACTCCTGATATTAATAAGGAAAGCATGATGAACTTTCTTTTCATACACATCCAAGGGGTAGAAGGTTGTAAATGACTGCTAAAACAGGCCAGACACTGTGTTTTCTGTTTCCTCTATGTACGTAGACCCTATCAGTGCAAATCCCTAGATGAAGATTTCTTGGATCGCTTTCGATGGTATCGGAGTACCTATCATCTATGGCTTTCCATGCTGGTGAATTTGATGGGTGGCGTAAAACACCAGGTTTATTGGTACTCGTGGAATGCCATGTTAAATTCTCTGTTGTGGTCTTTGATTGAAAAAGGCTCCTGAATCGTGGAATAATGGGAAAGTACCACAGTACCTTAGCGGGTGTGTTTATGTAAGTTTTGTTAGTCTTCTCATCTACCTTCCACCTTGACTTGTTACAAACTGGACATGCTTCCAAATCCTTGTAATCCTTATAGTAAATAATGCAGTCATTGATACACACATGTATATTTTAGTTTCCTGAGCCCATTGCCTTCATCATCCTTTTGCCCTCATACATATTATTTATCATTTCGTTATCTGCATGTAGCATCTTTTTCAACAATTTCAGAAGTTCATCAACGAACATATGAGATACCCCGTGCTTGCTCGTCAAGTTGAGTAGTTTTACTAATGTAGACAACTTGGTGAAGTCAAGACATCCATTATACAGGGGCTTCTCTCGTCAACAAGTAGTTGTAGAAACTGTTGATACTTCTTGTCGCCTTTGAAATTGTCTTTTGTAGAATTTACCATTTCTATAGTTTCACAGGAATCTGTTGGAATGTTGGTGTCAACAAACCCAGTATTATTATCATAATTAGTTGGAATGCATGTGTAGGCAAACCCAGTATTTTTTAACATTAGTTGGAATGTTGGTGTCGGCTTCTCCATGTTTTATCCAAGTAGTATAATTCTTTAACAATTCCAAACTTGTACAAGTCATGTTCTACATCGTCTACACTAAAAGATATGTGGTTCACACACCGAACACATGGACATGAACTAGAAATTGGTGGTGATGTCTCCTTGCAATTACGAACTGCAAAATCTAGATATTCCTTATTACCATCTTTATATGCTTTACTGCACCTGTCGCCAAGACTTATCCATCTTCCAAGAATTTTTTTTTATTAACTGTGTCATCAACAATATATATATACTAATTAACGTCAACAAATGTAACTGGCATTTTATTATGTATGACACTAAAAGCAAAAATATTTGGTACTCACCTGAGAATAATGAAGCTGTTTGGTAGGATTGAGATTAATGAGAGTTCAATAAATACACTGGCAGATCATTTATTAGGGTTTGGTGAGATTGTGAGATTTTATTTGGTCAATAATTGATTTGGGAATCTTCCATAAGAAGATAACTTGATTAATTGGCAGGTAAAAATGAAAATTTTAAACATTGAAATTTCGTTATACAAATATTAGAAGAGGTTCTATTATGTTGTCAGGGTGTAGCTCAAACGGTTGAGGCGCTTGTGATTAAACATAGATTATAAAACTAATTAAGAGGTTCTCTGAAACATAAAAATACATCATAATAGCTGGTCTAAAATCATAAGAAAGTTTCTTAGCTTTTTACTCAGATTACAAAACTAATTAAAAGCCCTAAAAAGAACAAGAAGCAAATAAAATACAATATCTTCACTTATCTTTTCTGATTCAATCCGTGAAACTACACTCCTTGCAAGTTGATTCTCTAATGACTTATTTGCCCTTATCAAGATAGGAATTATGTATGTACATCTTGTGCACACATCAGAGCTTGTGGAAAACAATCATACCATATAAAGAAATAACATTTTTTCCCTAAGTTAAAAAAATATAGAGTTTAGGGTCAACAATCAACATAAAGACGGGATGAATTCCAACTTTATTTGCAATTTCACTAACCTGAGATGCACAATTGTAGAACCTCCGACCTGAATTTTTGGTGGTCCTTGATGTTCTTAGAATGGCTTCTTGACCACAAAAACAATAAACCTGAGATCGATTGCTTCTGTTACGGGATGTTGTGGTCCGCGATGAGATTTCTTCCATGGAGAGCGATTGCTTCTGTTACTGGATGTTATGGTTTTTTAAGTGTTTTATTTTAGTGTTTATGGGGGTGAAAAATGAGTTTTTATAGAAAACAAAACTATATATATATATATATTTAGGAGGGTTTAAAAAGGAGTTGCTGTACATAAGCGTGTTACAAGCTTAATAGACTTTGATTCTTGTTTCCAATTAATCAAAAAACATCAATTAATCAATAACTGATTTTGTAAATAAGCGTGTTACTAGGGTATTAGAATACTTGTATATGTTTTGTATATAAGCGTGTTACAAGCGTAATATACTCATTTGAACAAATATATAACATATTTTAACTTAATCGTTTACAAAGTGTTTTTTGTTTTATATTTAGATTTAACAACGTGTTGTTTACGACGTAATAAGCGTATCACAAGCGTTTATCACAAAGTGTTTTTTGTTTTAAGATACTCCATATATAATTACCATTCATTAAAAGTTTTCATACAAAAGGCACCATTACAATACATCCCATGAAACAAGAAATTATAAAAGTAAAGCATTTAAAAACTAACAACCAACATTCAAAATAATAAACTAAAAAATGTATCAATACAACGCCCAAATCACAAATGTTCCCAAAGTCACCAAATCACAAATGTTCCAAAAATCACCAAACACAACGCCCATTCTTGCACTAATCAACTTTTGAAACTAACAAAGTACCTTCATTGAAGACATATTCAAATCTGCACTTATCACCAATCTGTAATTCATTTTCCTCCTTAAAATCATTCTATCTTGGTAAATAATATCTGAAGGTCAGATTCGACACTTCACCATGAAGTTTCATTTTTTTACGACCTTCGGGATTTACCAAAGTGATTAGCATGCCATCATAGGCATCAATCTTGGTAGCAATGTGACACGAAAGACGTTGTGAAAAGCAAATTTCAAATAGATTATAAAGTTAAGATGATATAGTTAAAATTTAAACGAATATACTTGTAAATAAAAAAGAAATTTAAAAATTCAATTTACTAATTTCTTGGTGACGTTCATGTGGAAGACGATTTTAGAGTCATCATTTTGCTCATCAAGATGAATTGGGTTTTGGGAGGAACTACCTTGATTGCTTAATTGATAGTTGAGACAACTAATTTGGACCAGGAAGGATAAATTCTATGCCATCTTCATGAAATACATTAATATGAAATGTAAAATCTGATATGATTTCAAACATAACAAACGAACTACCTTTCAAGTTGGTTTGTTTAAAAACTTCAATCCATCCATCATCTAGCCTACAACCCATTCCATCCCAAAGACATGAAACTTTAAACATAAATCTATCTGGAGAAATAAGCTCGAAAAGCAAATTCATGCAATTTTCACCAAATTCTTGAATCACGTACCACTCAGGGAAATCCTGTTAAACATGTTAATTAATAGACATTTGAATTTGGAAAAAATCATTAAAAAAAGAAATTAAAACTTACCAAGTAATGGACGTATCGGTTTCTGACTTGAATACATAACATAGTACCGGATTGATCATTTACATTTCTTTTGAAAGTAAACATATTCAACATAGATGTTGACTTAAGCTCAAAAACAACATATGTTCCAGCTTCTATAAAACATTCTCTGATTAATTCAGTCCAACTTTAGTACTTTGATTATAACTACAGAAAATGTTCTACCACTTTGATCATAAATCAAACAACAGCTGGTATTCGATTTAATGTCAGCAAACATTGGTTGAACAACTTTAGGAATGAGCTATAAGTAACACAAAAAATGTTCTTAGAATGTATATGTTACAAAACTGTAAAATGTTTCATAAAAAAAATTTGCTGATAACATTAGTATACCATTCTACTCATGGAATCATTGTCAATATCTACCAAGAACTTAACTCCATTATTGAGACGTGGCATTTTTATGTCAGACGAGTCTGTATGTTCAGAACAAATTAGTCAGGATAAGCGATGTCTACAAATATCATTAACTACATAAATCACAGTAACTACAAATACAAATCGGGTTTATAAATTGCATTAAATTCTTACCAAAAAGCGATGTTAGAAAGTTAGAACTCGATTTAGGGTTATGAAGTTAGGAAAGGGGTTTTATCAATGGTTTGAAATTGTAAGATTGAGATTGGTTTGAATTTTTATTTTATTTTTCTATTTTTTTCTACACATTTAATTATATATATATTTTGGTTTTTGTTTTATAACTTATTATATTTAACTTTTATAAAAAAATATAAAAACATAGTCTTAGTTTTTTTTAACATTCCGGTATAAATTTCGTTAAAAATTGAGTTCGTTTAAAAAGTCGTATTTTTTAAATAAAATTAAAATTTTATCCATTATTGAACTATCTTATCTTAACAATTAGTAAGATTTTCTGGATAAGTTTTACAACTTCGTAATAGAGAAGCTCATAACATTCTAGTGTTATCATTATCATAATGAATAAGTATGTAGTTTTGTATCATTATCATTTTCTATGTTATCATCATCACCATATGTGTTATGATGATGATCAACATCATAAAGTTATCATCATTATCATGTGTTATAGTGGTTATCATCATCATAATCATCGATCACCGTCACCATGAAACGACATCATCATCAGACGTGCGGGTAATCAACGTGGTCATTGTATAGGCTATCGTAGTCGGCGTCGATCATATGGGAAACATATATCTCGTTATCAGTGTCATCATCATCGTCAACAGTATGATCAACACCAACATATATATGACCTACTGCCATGTACGGGATGTAGTCAGCATCGTATGGGTTATCGTAAACAAAATACCCAATATTAGCGATCATTGTCGGCACCATCTTATAAATTGTTGTCGTCATCAAACGACATCATCAGTCGTTCAGGATACAATCAATATGACCATTGTATACGTTATCATGGTCGTCTTCGATCATACGGGTTACATGTCATTAAACATCGGTGTCACCATCATCATCAACATATATATATATATGTGTGTGTGTGTGCGTCTGTGTGGCATATTGTCATATAGGTACCTATAATGGATCATCATCATATATATGTGTGATCATCATCATAGACGTCATGATCATCGTACGAGCTATAGTCATCATTGTATGGATTAGCGTAAGCAAACCATACCATATAGGTTAACATCATCATTATGATAATCACCACCAACCCAGGTAGTCATACCCATGTATTCATGTGGGTATAATTATATTAGCATCGTCGTCGTCATAATTGGGCCAATTATCATGGTCATCATACGGGATAGCACCATCATCGTCTCATGGATTACATATCCTCAATCATACTTAGGGGTGTTCAAAATTTAATTCGAATTTGAAACTTTCAAAATTCGACTCGATTCGAATTCGTTTCGTATTCGAGTATAGTAATCGAATACGAATTCATGATTTTTTTTTCGATTCAATTCGAAATTCAAATTCAAGTTATATAGTATATTAATATATATTTAATTTTTTAATTTGGGTCAAATCCTTAAATAATAAATGTTAAAACATAATAATAAATCCCAATAACTCATACTAATATTTTTTAATTTTGTCAATACTTAATTTTGAACTTATTTACATGTGGTATTGTAGCTACTTTAAACTTATATTTATGTGCTTTACATTGATGATTATGATTTTTTAAGTTTTTGACATATGTGAACTTGAATCAATTCAAATTTATTCGAATTCGATTCGAATCGAATTCGAGTTTCAAATACGAATAGAATCGAATTTCGAATATGGGATGTAATACGAATACGAATAGAATAATCCAACTTTTAAACGAATACGAGTGAATCGAATTCGAGTTTCAAATACGAATAGAATCGAATTTCGAATATGGGATGTAATACGAATACGAATAGAATAATCCAACTTTTAAACGAATACGAATACTAGAAAAAAATTAAATTATTCGAATTATTCGATTCGATTAACTTGAAAATTAGTTATTCAATTCGATGGACACCCCTAATCATACTACACACCACCTACTGCCACCATCCACCGCCCACATGCACCACAACCACTGGCACCAACCACAACGACCGCCAGCACCAACCACTAACCACACACCACACACCACAAACCACCCAATACCACACCTCCGCCACCACCACCACCCACCACCACCACCCACCACACCTCCGCCACCACTACCACCGACCTCCGCCACCACCACCCACTACCCACCACCACCACACATCCTTCACCACGAACCACCACACCTCCGCCACCGTCCACCACCATCATGACCACCTGAACCCACCACCACCCACTAATGTTATATATATGTTTATATACTGTACAATAATCCCTAACTGTACGATTAAAATTTAAAAGCACGTGCCTCAGCTTCTTTAAAAGGGTCAAATAATTACCCCCTAACGGCGATAATTATTCCCAAAATTCAACTGTGAAGCACATCCTCGTAAGTCAATATTCCTTTAAACCGTCGACGATTCGTTTCTACTGTGAAGCACAAGGTCGAAGCACAAGCACAACCACAAGCATAAGGAGAAAATGAAGAACCCTAACTCGTCTAATTCTGGAACGGAACCAAGGACGAAGCACAAGCACGATAGGTCTCAGAATAAAGATGGAACAGGTGTTAATTTATAATTTTTTAGCATTTTATGTTTAATTATTCTTAAAATGTAACCCCTGTGAACTTAAGCATCAGCAATTGAGTTTTGCAATGCATTTGTTTAAATCATCTTATGTAAAGCTACCATCATTTATTAAAGCGTTTTATAAGCGTGTTGTTGTTGTAATACATATCTTTGTTTTTTTTAAAATCTATGTGTAATATTAAAGCATGTTATAAGCGTATGCTAATCGTGTTATGGCTTTGGTATGAGAATTATCAATGTGATGTTTGATAATCGTTTTCTGTTTACTTTTGATTCGTGTTGTTATCCCCTACCCCCCATGTTTTATTGTATGTATGTGATTCAGTTGTCGAAAAAAACAAGACTGATAAAGCTAAGCATCTGAACGAGAAGAGAGATGAAAATACAGATAAAAGAAAGACTTAAAAAGTTGCTCCGGTGGTGAAAAAGGTGAAAACAAAACATGTTGCGGAAGTAGACTCTGATTCAGAACTTGACACAAAAATCAACAGGTTGTTGTCAAAGCGGAAAGAGGTGGAACACAGCACCTCTGACCCGGATTTTCAGCGTCCGAAAAAGAAAGCCATTAAAGAAAAGAAGCCAGCCGATAGGACATCAAGAAAATCTTTTGTTGAATTTGTAGGCAAAAAATTGAAGAATAAGTGTGCACCTTATAATATTGTTGATGCAGTGAAGGCAATGACCACTGCCCGAAAAACTTGTGTAGAAGAAATGGGTTTCGGGTCAATGTTAAGACTTCATGTAACCCAAACTCCAACAATTTTGGGATATTGGTTTCTCATTAACTATAATAACCGTTTAAATGAATTGAACATTAGGAGAGGTGTTATTAAGATAACACCACAAATAGTACATGAAGTGTTTGGGATACCAATGGGTAAGATTCCTGTTTTAGACAAGAGTAGACCAATATTGGGGGAAGATGTTACTACAGATTTGTTCAAAAATCAATTCTCGGCTCCAAGAATAAGTATAAAGCATGTGAAAGACAAGCTGGCCGCGGATCAAGGAGTTGGTGAACTGTTTAAGATTAATTTCCTTGTGTTGTTCAACACCTGTATAGGATTTGTGACAAAATCAACAACAGTCAATCAACGATTCATCGCCGCAATTGATAAAACCTCAGATATTTCAAATATGGACTGGTGCAGCTATGTTATTTAAAACTTGAAAATGACAAAGGAAGACTAGAAAGATAACAACAGTCAATACAACGGTCCGATCACCTTCCTTGTGATTCTTTACATGCATGAATACCAGAAAAAATATGGTCCATTTGGGACTCCCGTCACAACGCCTGCAGTCAACAAAATAACAAAAACTACCCTTAATAAGATGGAAAAATACTTGGAGAATAATGGTCCTCCCTTAGAAGAAGATGCTACTGAGGTTGTTGCTGCTGCTGCTGTGACGTTAGTGTTGATGGGAATGGGATTGATGCGGCTGCTGCTGCTCCTGTTGCGGTGACCGTTAGTGCTGCCGGGAAGGAACTTGATGAGACTGCTGATGCGGCTGTTGCTGATACTACTGCTGTGACAGTTAGTGCTACCGGGAAGGGACTTGATGAGACTGCTGTTGCGACTGCTTCTGTGACAGTTAGTGCTGCCGGGAAGGGACTTGATAAAGCTACTGCCCTGGCTGCTGCTGCTACTGCTCCTGTGACAGTTAGTGCTGCCGGGAAGGTGCTTGATGAGACTGCATGTGGTGATACATATGGTGATGCATCTGCCGGTAAGCCTGGAGTTGAAGAAAACACTGCAGCTGAGGAGAAACAAGAAAATGGTGAGAAACTTGTTATTTTCTTCTAAAAAACTCTCATATCTCTTATTTTTATATATATTTCATGTAATGCAACGTTATATAACAACATTATATATAATCAAAAACAGATGGTCAAAGTGCATCTAAAACAGATAATGTCGATCAAACAGTTGAACAAGATTTGGATGATTATGTAAGCGTTTATTCACCTTTAAGTTTGCAACTACCATTGGGAACACACACCCAGGAACTGGTTGACTATTATTTAACTCCATTACAACTGGCTGGGATAAATTGAAAATATTATTGAATTAACAATAACTATATTTTCTTTTTACAGTCTTGGAATAAGGCAATGGATACAAAGTTAAAGAAATTTGATAAAACTTGCTCAGAGATCAATGATTTGGTCCGTCAAGGAAAGGATAGACATCCATCAAATCACAATATCTTTCCTAGATGTTGTGAATGGGAAAACAGATTCACTAATAATGTGGTCCCTAAAACACAAGAAATTGACACCATAAAACCCTAATCACTCTTTAATTTAGGTGAGAAAAAAATTATATTTTCTTCTTTCAAGTTTCTCTTTCCCATTTCAAAACTATTTTTGTTTAAGTTGAAAGATCCCAATACTTATACAGCTGCAACAATAGATTCAGATGTTGGTGTTGGTGGTCCAGTGGCCGCTCTAAAAGGTATTTGGACTAAATTAAATATAAGTATAATTAAAACGCTCATAAAACGCTTATGATGTTATTTTAAACTTATTACATCTGTGTGATGCAATTGATTCAGATGTTGGTGTTGGTGGTCCAGTGGCTGCTCAAAAAGGTATATGTACCAGCTTAATTATAATCACAGTTGAACATATTACATCTTTGGTTGTCGTAAAAAATGATGCAGGTGATGCAGGTCAAGAAAACAATGTCTCATGCGCAAATATTGATAAAGTTGTTAATAAAGTGGTTGAGTGGGCTAAAAGGGTATTTAATTATAAATAAAAACCAAAAGGGGTTTAAGGTATTTAATTATAGTTACAATTATTTTCAGTCAAATTTAAAATGAGTTGTTTTATGAATAACACTTGACACCGGATTGTCAACAAGTGATAACCATATCTTCTGAGAGAGGTTGACGTATCTACTAGTGTCACAAAAGATGAAGAAATAATTTCAGAGTATATATTTTTTTGTCTTGAAGACATTTGGGAGGAGGTCTACAAGTCCGCTCACACATAATCGTTCAAGGTGATCTTTAGAAGCTACTGTCCTGGCATTTATATAACCACCAATGCAATGGATGCATTCATTGAACTAATGAACTATGAAGAAAAGAAAAAATCTGCAGCATCACCATTCAGATTCTTTGCTTCAAGCACTGTGCTGGTACAAATTAATCTACTTTCTTTGTACTATTATAAAATGCTCAATAAACACTTTAATCATCTGCATTTTAATTATTATACAGACAAGTGACCATTATGTTGAGTCAAGGGGTTACACAGACAAAAAAAGGCTGGATGTGTTTTCAGACAACATCGAAAAACAAATGGAAATTTTTGGAATTCTATCACTCAAAGAGGTTGCTATAGTGCTCGTGCCAATTCTACTACACGATCATTTCTTTGTGGTTACCTTCAATCTTCAAACATGAGTGATAGAATTACTTGACAATAGTGCAAATCAAGAAATACCAGCTTATGCAAATTTTAAAAGCTTAGAAGACAAATCAAAAGCAATTAGAGAGAATTTTGAAGAAAGATACGGAAAGACTCCTGATATACTGGTAAACATATATACCTTTAACCCAAAAAAACATACATACCTGTTATAAAAATTGTCAAAATACTTAAATTGCTGTCTATTTTGTTTAGAGAAACGTCTTTTGCATGTATCTTAATACAATCAAACACCCCATTGCTCAGGAAATCCAAGTAGCAACAATCAATAGATTGAATATGACATGGAGAACAATAAATAATGGAATAGATTGTGGTATTTTTGCTATGAGACACATGGAGAAATATGATGGGAAGAGACCATGGGGGTGTATTTTTTGCAAGGAAGGCCCCAACCAACAAAAACAGTTAAAAAGGTTGAGGTTAAAGAATTTGAGCAAAATCCTCCTCTCTGATGTAAACCAACACAGAAATACTCTTATCAAGAAAGCATTGGTATTCCATGAAAATAACAACACTGTTTTAGCCATAGAAGAGTTGATTGTTGAACTTAAGAAAAGGCAACAATAAATTTGAATGATTTCAAAACTGACTTCTATGTACTTTAAGATACTTGTTAGATGCTATGATATGGACTTATGGAGATCTCTGGTCCTCTGTTACCACTTTGTAATGTTACATGTTGAATCAATGTTTTAACACACACATAAAAATTTTATTATTACCAAAACACACATACAAACACACCATCAGAAACATACAAATTTTATTATTACTAATCTCTGAGTGACATAAGAAACTTCAACTTCAATTCCATTGAGCAATTCAGTTCAAGAATTTCCTTGCCCAAAAGTTTTAACTGGTCAAGCTCTCTCTGTCCTACATCAACCATAAGCAAAACAGCAAGATCTCGGATAGTACTAGCGGGTATTCGAGTAAGAACTTTTGCAGTGACATCCCCGGCATCCAAGTTGTTGCTAGTCTTTACAAATTCTTTAGTAAGACTTTCCCGACAAGCTTTATCTGCCTCGATTTGATCCTCAGTTTGCTTCTTGAGGACATCCTTTTAGAATGTGGATGATGACGAGAAATCCATTACTAACTAAAAAAAATGATTTAAAATTATGTAGGTATATGAGGTTTACAAATGTGGTGTACGTATATATAACCAAAAGGCTCACGGACCAAACAATTAATATGTAAGCAAATAGTAACTCTGTAATAAAAAAACAAAAGGGAGTACCACGCTTGGGAAACGCTCACACTTGTCTCATGTGTTTTTTTATAACTAGAGATTAATTACATTTATATCACCTATCAAAATTGGGAAAAATATTTCTATATTATACACTTGTCAAAATTAATTTGGGAAATTAATTACATTTATACCTACTCACCTGTCAAAAATCTTGGAAAAATATTTATGTAATGATAGCCTACATTCAAGTTAATTAAAATTTAAAAAATCTGTATCTCACGCTTGTATTACGCTTTAAATAAACTATATCTTACTAGATAGGCTACAAATCAACTTAACTACATTAAATTACTGTCTCAACTACTAAAAATTAAATTTTAGGTCTATATATTATAACATCTAATTTGTTATTCAATCACACTAACATTTTCAAAAAGATAATAAAAATGTATTCTTGGGACAAAACCGTGAAAAACATGGTGAAAGCAAGGATGAATCTTGAGAAAGAGAAAGACGACACTTTTTTGAAGACAGTCGAAGAGATTACGGCTAGACTCACATTTGAAAAATCAAAGACCCTCGACTCATATAAACTCATGTTGATGGAACCAGACACTGAGTTTAAGGCAAAGGTTGTTGATTATCTGAAACAACAGTCTGCATGCTATGACTCAATGTGTTGGTGTCAACCAACATGACTTTTAAGGAGATGGGGTCGGAGACTGTGGACATGGCGGAGTGATGGTGATGTTAGCTTCTCTCTTCTTGGTATTTTTGTGATGTATTGTAATGGTACTTTTGTATGGCATCTTTTGATGAATGGTAATTATGGATTATCTTAAAATGCTTTCTTAACATGTTTTATGGATCATCTAATAACTATCTCTTTCTTTGTTAAAAACACTTGTGATACGCTTATTAAATCGTAAACAACACTTTGTTAAATCTAAGAATAAAACAAAAAACACTTTGTAAACGATTATGTTAAAATATGTTATATATTTGTTCAAACGAGTCTATTATGCTTGTAACACGCTAATGTTCAAAAACATATATAAATATCCTAATACGCTAGTAACACGCTTATCCCCTTTAATTATATATATATTAAAAACCATCTTCTGTCATACTCAGTATTTTCACTATTCATCAAAGTGTCTATTTTCAGCCACAAGTTCTCTCTGCCCTTTTTATTTAAATTAAAAACTATGCCAATAATCTATTGATTCTTAATTAAAAGGGAGGCAAAACTCAAAAAGCTCCTAATTGGCTCCAAATTATTTAACACTCCAACAATCAAATTACACTCCAAATTATTAAAAAAAAATTTCCACTCCACAAATCAGACGACACTGAAGGCTACTCCAGAAAAAACAATCGAAGATGAAGCTTATAGATGAAACAATTGAGAAAGAACATGTTTTATACTCCGATGAGGAAGCCAACGACGACGACGACGCTCAATCAGATGACACTGAAGGCTACTCCAGTGAGGAAGCCAACGACGATGATATAGCGACGATGGCTATCGAACCCATCAACAGTTTGGCTACTACGAAAAAACCTACAAGGGGGTTGACGAGGTTACCTAAGCTACGTACCGATTATGCAAACTTTGGTGGTGTCAGACTGTTAGTGGAGTTTGATAATCTGGGTAGGTTCACTGGCCAAACCAGATCAAAGTTTGCAAGTTTTTTAGGGGATGTCGTAAGGGAAATAGTTGGCTTGAGACATTTAAATGGAGGGAGGTCACAAAGGAGCTTAGAGATCAACTGTGGGAACAAATAACGGCTATTCTTTATTTTTATTTGTGCATTTTATATTTTAAGAAGTAATTTTCCTTTACTGTATTATATTATGCAGAAATATTTTGAGATTGATGCGTGTCACAGGCCTTCTGTGATGAATCGGCTCGGACACCTTCTTCGGAATTTTCGAAGAAAATGTATGCCAAATACATTATGCCGAACATCGGTAAACCTCTGAAGCTGAAGTCGATACCTAAGGAACACAGGACAATGATCAGGCAAGAAGACTGGGATGGCTTCGTTGAGTACACAGTATCAAAGAAGTTTCAGGTATAAATCCTTTACACTATCAGAGAAGTTTATGTTTTTTTAAAATATAATTAAATGTTTTTGATCATCACATGGGACGAGGGGGTTGAAGAAACACTCAGCTTCAACAAAGGGGCTCGAGTAAAGAATGTTTTTGATCATCACATGGGACGAGGGGGTTATACCTACCTTCGAGAGAAACTGTTAATCACCTCACTCTCTAGTTCAATGATTTGTTGGTTATGTGTCTAATGCATGACCGTCAGCTGCTTTCTCTTGAATATCTTACAAGGTCAAAAACAAGGAACTTGCACCGGATGAGATCCTCGGTCGTGCATTAATGTGGATGAAAGCAAGGGAGGACAAAGATGGTGCATACGAGAATGCTGTTGTGAAGGCATGGCAACCAAACTTTTTCAATCATGTTGTCAATTCATTACCACACACACAGCCTTATATTGACGTCAAACAAACTTGAGTCTGTCTAACTTGTTTCAATACTTGATGTGGATACATAAGCGTGTTACAAGAGTAATAGACTTTGATTCTTGTACATAAGTGTATTAGAATATTTATATATGTTTTTGTACATAAACGTGTTACAAGCGTAGTAGACACGTTTACAAAGTGTTTATTTACTTACAGTAGTTCATGAAATCTGACATTTTATGCTTGTAAGGAATCGGCAGTTTGACATTTGTTTTCTTGTAGGTTCGGCATGAGGATCAGATCGCCTCCGGCGCCCTGACACTTGAACCGTGCACATATGTCGTCACCTTAGTGCTTGGCAAAGAGAAATGTGGGTTTTTAAAAGGGATTGGGTATGGATTGACAGCATGTAAATATTGGGGTATGAGTCGGGTAAAAGGCTCGTTTAAGGAACGGATTGCCCAACTTGAGTATGAGGCGGTGCAGAGAGATGAAGGGGTGAACAAGTTGACGTCTCTACTTGAATCCACGAATGTGTTGCTAGCAAGCCGTGAGAAGGAACAGTTAGCATTTGAGGCCAGGTTAAGACATCTCGAAGGAATGTTGCCGCAAATGTCAGCAAGTCAATTAAGTGAAGTGTTACAAACATATTAATTAATGCATTCAACATACATAATTGGCACTGTTTTTGTCACAATTCGTAGGTAAATCATGTTCCCAATCAGGTTGGTTCTAACCAAAGTACTAGTGTTGTGAGGCAAAATAAAATACCAGCACCAGTAAGTATCTGACAGTTTCTTTGTTTATTACAACTTTCCATGTGATTTTTCATTTTCCATAACCTAATAAATTGATTTGTATGCCAATCTGTGGGAAACATCTTAACCTCAGGTGAGGCTGTGCAACAAGAATCCGCTCCTCATGTAAGCATTTGAAAGTTTGATTGATTTTTTTTAATAATTAACTTTCCATGTGAGTGTGCTGGTTTTGCATAAGTTAATTGTAGGCCAAGTCTTTGGAAAAAATAGTTGTCCAAACGGTACTCGCTCCTCAGATCGCGACATCTGTAAGTATCTGACAATTTCGGTACTTTCTATAATTCGTTTCCAATGTGAGTGTGCTCATTTTATATCACCGAATTGCAAGCCAAGTCCGTGGACAAAAATGTTGACCAAACGGTAGTCGATCCCCATAGCGCGACATCAGTAAGTATTTAGCAATTTCAGTTTTTATATTTTATAACCTAATAAGTCTAACGATTCCAATTTCTTTTATATTACCAATGAAGACTGTAGAGAACAATGTTGACCAAACATCAACACAACTACACGACACTCCGTATAGTAACGGCTCGAAAAAACCAACAGTACTTGATAGTTTCATATTTTTTGTTCCGAGTTTTCCCTTTAATTGTTGATTGATTTCCATCCATAAGCTGATTCATTGAATGGTTTTTAGGTAAAACAGAGAAGCCGTTAAAGAAAAGTTGATGTATCTATGGATGAAGCTTCCCAACCTTCTGAAATAAAGGTATGTACTGCGCGAAACAATTTTAATTTCCCATCAACATGGCATATCCATGGGTATGTACTTATATATTGACTTCAACTAAGCCATCTTAATTTCCCATGCTTGTTTATAGGTGTATGAGTGTCGTTTGTGTCTGAATGACAAACGTAACAAGGTGGCACATGGTAGAGTTCATTGGTCACCGGTTCCACAACAGTTGCATGGAAAATCCATCCCAGAGGGTTGCTATAAAGTTAGTATTGATGAAGCCATAAAGGAACAAGCAATTATTCCTTGTGAGGCAGGTAAAATTATAACAGTTGGTACGCAACTGGTAAATTTGTTGCTTGGCCAGAACACCTAATCTTATGTGACCAGGAGGTTTGTTCCCTTTTAACTTTAAACCTATACGAAAACTTAACCAAACAAATATCTATGTTCATTTTCATTTATTTTAAAAAAATGAACACTTGTGTTCGTTTGTTTATAATCTAAACTAACATAAGTGAACAAAGATAAACGAACATAAACGAATGTACGCTCATGAACATAAATGAACGAACGGAACATGTGTTCATGTTCGTTCGTTTAATTAAACAAACAAATATTTTGTTTTGTATTCGTTCATTTATTAAATAAATGAACATAAACGAACTTCCCGCCGAACGGTTCACGAATAATTCAACGAACGTTCGGTTCATTTGCAGGCCTACTATTTTGTTCTATTCAATTACAAAATATGACATTAATTATACATATTTGTTTTTCATATTCTGTTGTTCCAGCTACCACCATTCTCATCCTCAAAAGAACCAGACAGAGATGGCAAGAAGCCAAAGGTAAAGTACACAACGATAGACAGGGTGACCAAACAGAAGACAAGGAGCAGTGCCAAGAAAACCGACGCCTTAGCTAGTATATACGGGTAGTCGTTATTTTGTATTTTGTAAGATACTTTGCATATATCTTACAAAAAGTTGTATACATTTGCTTAAGTGAATATTATTATGAATATTATTTGTTTCTAATTTTGTTTTGTCATGCTTGCTTACAGTTGTTTTATAATACTGCACAAAAAATAAAAATAATTATATATTGCCTAATTACACACTATTTTCCACATAAAACACATTAAATAGGTGTGGCCAAAAGTAAGACAATAGCCACACCTCAAATTACAAAAATTAGAGTCTATAAATGATCATTAGCCACAACAAAAACATTATTGTGTGACGAAAGGGTAGCAAAGTTGATGGAGATAACAAATTATATGTGGCTAAAAGTGTGACATAGCCACACCGAAAACTCGTGATTTTATATATCACCATTACCCACAACATGCTTGCTTCGTTTTTTGTGTGTGACGGAATCATATAAAACGTCATTTAAAAAAATCACAAGTGTGACCAAATGGCATAAAATAACCACACTAGCCATTGGCCACACTTTCATTTCTTGGTTTTTGTTTGCGTGGAGAAACGAGATCAAACGTCATTGGAAAAATCACTATGTGTGATCAAAAGTATGATAATAGCCACACTATCTATTAGAAAAGCATTGTGTGTGACAAACGGTAAGACAATGGCCACACCACAAACTACAAAAGAGTGTTTGAGTGGCAAGTTCACATTTTTAGCCATATTGACAATAACCTCCAGTGTCTATATGATATGATTGGCCACACAAGATATCACTATATGTGACGAAAAGTTTGACAATAGCCACACTTTAAATTAGAAAAAGCATTATGTGTGACAAACGGTAAGACAATTGCCACACCACAAACTACAAAAGAGTGTTTGACTGGTAAGTTCACATTTTTAGCCACATTGACAATAACCTCCAGTGTCTATATGATACGATTAGCCACACAACACCTCACTATGTGTGACAAAAAGTTTGACAATAGCCACACTTTAAATTATGAAAAGCATTATGTGTGACAAACGATAAGACAATAGCCACACTATAATCTACAAAGGAGTGTTTGAGTGGCAAGTAAATATTTTTAGCCACTTTTAATATAATATCCAGTGTCTATATGATATAATTAGCCACATTATTATTAAATTTAAGTGGCCATTGCTTTGCTATATCCACACGGTATAGGTCACAATTCACGCTTAGCACAACCCTATTGGCCACATTATTATAAAATTCATATGGCTGAAACATGAATTCATGTGGCTCTATACGTGCAATAGTCACTCATAGTAAATAGTCGTGTGGCCATTTTCTACCGTTTAGCCACACTTATTGGAGAGGCTTCTTGATGGCCAGCAACTAATGCCTGTACCCATTAGCCACACTTATAACCACATAAGGCCACTAAAAACTGTGTGTGGCCATATCTTATCCACGGTGTCGCGACCTTTGGTCACATATGACCTGAACCAAATATGTGTGGCTAAAGGCCTACGGCCACACTTTTTTCGTGTGACCAAAGGTCAATTTTCACATAGTGTTCGTTCATACATTCATACTTTTATACATATGTTCGTCATACTCTTACTTACCTTCATATCTTACGTTTTAAAGAGCATTACGCCCTACTTTCCTCGAGTATTATTAGGGCCCGGTTCCCTCTCGTCTCGAATATTATTAGGGTTTGGTTCCCTCTTGCCTCGAGTATTATTAGGGCCCGATTCCCTCTTGCCTCGATCATTATTTGGGTTCGGTTACCTCTTGCCCCGAGTATTATTAGGGCCCGGTTCAATTTTCGTACCATACAACCAAACATTACCTTACATTCTTACATATATACATACATATCATACATGCATTATTGATGCATACTTACTACATAATACCTTCCTTAACAATACGTGTAATACACAAAGTTCGTTCATGTATTGTCAAGCATTCATCCATAATATAAACATAAATATCACAATCATCATTAAGGCATACACTTACCATTTAAGATAAGTGCATTAACATTCACATTGAGTATGCACACAGCCCCGAAAACATAACAAAGAAATGGGGCTAGAAACTCACCTGTATCTTGTTTCTTTCTCCGTTAATTGTTAATCACTTCTTTAATTGAGCTCTGCTAACTGTATATGAGTTACACATATCAATACTTGGCATATTTGTATTTCAGCCAAAGATGGCTAAGTCTGGCCTAATTTAATGGCCTTGTATTAGATAACTTCTACTTAGATTTTATTCTTAAACCCTACGGTATTGGAATGTAAGGTTTTCATTTACTTGTTTATTTCCTCCCCCTTCTTTCCTTTAGTAAACATAGGTTTGGTTGCTATTGGATTATATTTTACTTGGATTATTTATCCTTAAGCACCCATCCTATCCATATACCCTCGTATTAGTTCATTAGATTACAATTACGTTTGAGTGTTTATAAATGTTTGGGTCGTCATTGGATGATAAAATGCATTTGGGGCTCGGGTATTGTATGTATTCAAATCTAGGATGAAGTCGAGTCTCTATGTATTGCAAGTATACATTATGTACTCGGGTTGGTGTGTTGTATGCGAGCCTTTGCACATAATCGAACACTCTCCTTAGACCCGAGTTCCCTTGTAAGCAAGTCTCATTGGTAATCGATTACAATGTAAGCGACCTAACCCATGTAAGCGAACCTAGACATTTGTATTTGAGTTCAATGTAATCTAACGTCCATTTAAGCTGGTTAGATTGTAATCGAACGATTATTTAATCGATTATAGATAGTGTAATCGATTACAACATTGTAATCGAGTTGGGTATGTGAGCGAGTCATATTGTAAGCGAGTGTACCAATGTAATTGATTCTTTAATGTATTCGAGTATCCATTGTATGCGAACGACTCCTGTGTAATCGATTTTGATTGTAAGCGAGTCATAAGGATGCATGCGAGTTATGAAATGTAATCGTATGGTCTTAGTGTATGCGACTAGCTCATTGTGATCGAATTTAAGTAAGGGAGTTATAGAAGTAATCGATGATGATATTGTGATCGAGTTTCAAAATAAGCGACCCTTGCATTGTAACCGACTATATAATGTAAGCGACTACATATTGTAAGCGAATTCAAGTGTAAGCGATCATAAATGTAAGCGAACTTAAATGTAAGCGACTGGTCTGATTAAATTGGTCATGGGTTTGGTTCTTTTCAATCGTTATCTTACTCGTTTTAACCCTAACATCTTGTTATGGCTTGGTATAGACCCATAATAGTTTCCTTAACCGTTTTCGGCCAAAACTTGACTCGTGAAGTCATAAAGTTTGAACCTTTAGGCTTAAACGTTCAAAACTAGATCTAGGGTTTACTTTAAATGAGTCGTTCATGACCAAAGGTTCGTTAAGTCCATTTTAACATCAAGTTTGCTACTTTATGTTTCGTTTATACTCGATATACTCTACGTTCAAGTTTCAAGACTAACCACTCATTAAAACGAAATCTTTAAGAAAAAGAACATACCTTTACGTGTTCGTTAGGTCACGGTTAGCTTGGTTATGAACTTTAAATCTTGTATTTAGCTTGGATGTCAAAAGTTTATCAAGAATCAATGTTCGTTTGATCTTGGATCTCTCCTATTTGCTCGCGGCCGGATATGGCAAGATATGTGTGTGTGTTTTGAGTGTGTAGAGAATAAGATGGAAAGAAATGAGGATTTAGGGTTTAAGGGAGTGTTTATACTCTCTTGAGCCCATGGAATTAAGGACCATCCCATCCTTTATTCCATCTCTAACTATCCAAGTCCATACACTTTATTTAATCTAAATTAAATATTAACACACGATTCAAAACATAAACTTTATTTATTTATTATTATGAAATTTAGGATGTTACATAGATAACTCGGGTTGTCGGGATTTTGAAGTGTTTAATAATACATTTTATTATAGAGTTGGATATTATAATATTATTTCATACGTTAACGAATTTTAACGAATTTTTAATAAATTATTAATTTAATATTAGTTTAAATTTAAATTACGGATTAATATCGAGTTTGATAATTATAACGTTTATAGGATTTTGATGTTAACGGTAAATTATAGTTTGAAGTTAACTATGTTAGTGTGTTATAAAGTTTGGCGAAAATATAATATTAATCGGGTTTCTAACGAAAACTTAATGGAAACGAAAGTCGAATTTGTAAAGTTTGGTTTTTGAATGCAAATGCTAAAAATGAGTAGAAATAATTACTATTTAACTTAAAAAGATTTTTATTTAATTTTTAACAATTTTTAATAAATTTTATTTGAATTTTATCATTATATAAAGCTTTACAAAAATAAAATAAACAACTGTCATGACTCTGGTTCGAACCCGAGTCCTTTGGACCACACACAGATGATTTAACCACTAGAACAGTTCATTAGTTTGCTAAAAGAATTGAAATCGATTTATATATATTAACACTCTTATTCATCTTCTTCCCCATACAAACCCTAGATCCAATTCTCCAAATTGAATCCATGTTTGTCCGAGATGTGTTACGGGTTTTATTAATTGGCTTGAAATGCTTCAAATCCATAGTGAACGGAGGGTGGCCAGAATACTAACTTTGATGAACAAGACGAGATTATAGAGGGTATATTAGATGAAGATAAATATGTGAGCGAGTTCAGATGAACGAGTAGGTTCTATTTATAGTGTTAATCGGAGGGTATAGGTGTTAAATGGGTCGTTAATAATGTTGACGAAATTCGACCATTACCCGGATTTAAATCTGTGATTTAAGGTAGTTATAATCGGTTAATTATCTTGATTAATTATATTAGTTAGTGGAGATTCGGCCAGAAAATCGAACAAGAAAAGGGGGGGACAGCTGGTTGGGATACTATTTTATTATTATATTATTATAATTTGAATAATTTACTTAAATGGTCCCTCATGTTTCATATATTATTAAAACAGAATTTAAAATATATTTACATAATAAACCTTGAACTTTTGAATGTTATAAAAATGATATATAAGTTTATATACTTTGGTTTGTTTTTATATTATACCCGGATAGTTCGGGGCTCATTTAAGTATGCATTTTTGAACTTGGAGTTTCGTTAATGAACAGTACGAAATAGAAAAACAACGAATAACGACTACAACACGTCGTAAATATTATTAAATAAATAAAAGATAATTATATATATAATAAACGAATTATACGAATACATCAAAACATCAAAATGAGTCAGTTGACGAACATAAAATAATACATATATTTATAAAGAAAATCTGAAATATAAAACGGGTCGGATTTTCGAGTTTGAAAAGTAACAAATGTTACAGGACTTACAACTTTTGGAAATTTCATCCCGAAATTAAAATAAAAATAAAATTTTAAAGAGAACAACTAATATACGGAGTTGTTAGAAGTTTTAACAATTATTAAAATAGAATAACGCCGATCTTTGAATGACCCGAAAAAATGCCATAATAGGAAATATGACAAGGGCACTTATATATAGGATGTACCCGCGGCGTATCCACCATGCTCTGATCATATTGTATTTGTCTCGTTCCCTAAAATTATTCCAAGTTCCGAGTTATTTCACACAACCGGACTTATTATATTTTCCATGCGAGGACTTTGATAATTACGTGTCGACCCATAATTACCTCTATCGTCGGATGGTCCATAAAACTTGCTCTATTGTGTGGCTTTTAAGGCATAGACAAAAAATCTCATTTAGAACATTGAAAATCAAAAACAATGAATTAAAAGGGTAAAAACATTACAAAACATATTGTTAGACCATTCAAGCCATGGACAACGTGAAGACACTAAGTCAAGTAAATGAAATATTCGTGGTCTAAACCAAGTAAACGATGTTGAAAATGAAATAAACGAGGTAATGAAATTAAAGAATAAAAACATTAGAATTATGAAGATCATGACATGTAATTGAATAATGGGGTCGATAATAACGTGGTAGATAATAACGTTATGTCTGTAAAAAGAAAATTTCAAATAGTAACCTTGTGCTCCTCAAAGTAAACAATTTGGTTTTTTGAAATCAAAATAAAGCTTTTGTCTCACATTGATGAAATCAAGAACAACAAAATTGTTCAAATAAAACATTGAGTGGAAGAGAAGAAAACGAGTAACCGAAACAATTTGTGTAAAGATAATGTAACATAAACTCGGCATGTACACGGGACACAGTTCCGGTTCTAAGTAAACGAATTCGTTTGGAGAGAACCGGTCACTGATAGTTAAATGTAAAAATAAAATAAAATGAAAATACGGTTTCTATTAAGTAACTATGTACACAAACATGTTCATAGTTCCAATTTCCACTTAACACTTACGTTGATGGGAAATTGGTCATAGACCATGAGATAACAAATGTAAATTGATAAAAAAAAATTTGTGACTAAGAATGATGTACAAATTTTGCGTTTCGTGAAATACAAACGAATATTGATCAAAGATCAACGAACAATCGAAATAAATTTCGTAAACAATATTCTAAAGAAGTGGGTATAAAAATAACTTTGGATAAGTCCAAAAAATACGTGAAGGAGAAGTTAAAGAAAGAAAAATGCAGCTTGCAAAGTTTGTCTTCTCGAGTATCGGTTTGGTTGTGGTATGAAAGTTAACGTGGGAGGTGGTTCCATGATTTCTTAGAGGAAACTCATTGGTGTGAACGAAGGGGAAAGAAAGGAAGGGATATAATCTATATTTTAATTTATGAAAATCGGTTGTAAATCGTGATGCTTTTATATCTCATGGTGAAATAAGATTTATTCTATTTTATTTAGGCATGTTAGTGCACGGTTTTGTGTCTCGAGTCTTTGTATTTATCGTTTTGTATTTATTGCTTATTTATATGAAAAAGATATTTATAATTAAGTCTAGTTCGCTAAGGTAATACTAGTTCGTTAAGGATGTTTAACGAACTAGTCTGTTAAGTTAATGTTTCTACCATTCGCTAAGGATGTTTAACGGATGGGATTTTAGTTCGTTATGTATGTTCCCAGTCGTCATGGGATGTTGACGAATGTCGCATAACAAATCAAATATTCGTTACGTGTCTTGTTATGTGTCTGTAATGTAACGAAGTGGATGCTAATTCGTTATGGCATCTGTAACGAATTAGATCCATCTTCTATATATAGAGGTTCATACCTCTGGTTAATTTAAGTTTTGGAATTAAAGTAACATCACTCTGTCAAATTTTTCTCTCGATCCAAAACTTCGTTAATCTATACATAATACACCTAATACACCTAATATATCATATATAATCAATATCAATTAAGAGGTAATTATGAACTAGATCCGTTTAATAGTATTAGATCTTAGATCTGAATCGATAATTATCATATCCAAGTTTCCACAATTGGTATCAGAGCTTTTGGTGTTCGAATTGCTCTTGATTTGATGTTATTGGATTGAGAATTGAAGTTTATTCAATTTAGTTTATGTTTTAATTAATTTTAATTCGAATTCAATTGAATTACCGGTTGAATTGGTGGATTATGGATTAAGTTGAGATTGAATTGTGTTAAGTAAGGTATAGGAATTGGTTGTGTGGATTGAATCGAGAATTGGAATGAATTAGGATTAGATTTGTGTGAGTATGAAACAGAGTGTTGTTTTGGTTTGTTTGTGGTTTGATTTGGCAGATTGAGTACACGAGATAATGTGTTTTGGTTTCGCGATGTGTGTGTGAGTAGTTTAAGCTATTACTTCGTTAATTTGATTGAGTATTGAACTTATGTTACGAATTTGGTTTGAGTTTCATGTGTTCTTAATTCTGAGAATTTCAAGATTTCTGGATAATCTGTTGAAGATTTGAAGACCTTCATAAATCGTTTGAAGATTCGTTAAGATTGTTAATTCGTTATAGCTAGTTCGGTATCAATCTTGATTCGTCCTCTTTAGTTCGTCAGACACGTCGTTTGATTCGTTAACCTATTCTCTAACAAACTCTTGCCACGTGGCAAAGTTTGTTATAACTGTTTAACAACCTACTTCGTTGATTAACTGTCATTGATTCTTTATCAACTGTAGTTAATTCGTGCTCCCTGGTTCGTTACCTTGAATCATTGATTCGTTACATTGGTTCGTTACCTTGAATCATTGATTCGTTACCTTGGTTCGTTACATTGAGTTATTGATTCGTTACCTAAATTCGTCAAGTTGATTCGTTTACTTGATTGACTTGATTCGTTAGTGACGTGTCCTTGATTCGTTATTAATTTGTTGCAAATTGATTCGTTGTGTTAGTGTTCCTTGTTTGTTATTCAGATAACAATCAATTCGTATAATTGATTCGTTATATCAAGTTCGTTACAATCACTGTTCTCGGTTCGTTACAGATACTCTTCTCAGTTCGTTACAATTTTTCACTTTTAGTCCTTGAAGTTTGGCTTTTAATTAAGTTTGAACTTGTTTGATCACAATAGCTGGTTTCCATGCGTTGGCTTCTCAGAACGCACTTATGCAAAAAATGTTACATTTGGATGTTGAAATTGTATCCCATTCCAAATGTCCTCGTTTAATGAAATTTAGTGATTTTGCATAATGGGAACCACGTTTTCGTGCTCATCTAGGTTCCATTCATCCTGATTGTTCATATTGTCTCGATGAAGTTTACACTGTACCAATGATTGGTGATGAGACTACTGGTTTTACTTCTAAGACATTTTCACAGTATTCCCAAGAAGAGAAGAAAGCTTTAGAGATTGAAACTAAAGCATACTCCACTCTCACTATGGCTTTACCTGATAATATTTTCCATCAAGTTGGAAGTATTAAAATTTGTGCTTCATTATTTTAACATGTTAAAATGAGAAGTATAGGTAATACTGAAGAAAGCAAAAAAGGTAATGTTGAAGTTTCAGTTTAGAAACTTTAATCTGTTGAAAGGAGAGACTGTTGAAGAAATGACTACAAGGTTCAATCATCTTATCGCTGAGATGTTTAAGTTAAAAATGGAACGAAGTAAGTTTGATAAGACTGATACGGTGAAGAATGCTTTGCCTGCATCATATTCTACTTTTCTTATGGTGTTGAAAGAAAATAATTATTTCAAGAATGAAGATTTGACTGCTTCAGAATTTATGCAAAAAATTGAGGCTAGAGAATATGATTTGAAGTGTCAAAATTCATCGAAAGAAGTTCAAGATCCATCTTTCTATGGAGATAGTATGCCTTTAAGCAGCACTACTGCTCCAATCACTGCTTTTCTTACACAAAATCCCAATGTGGGATCTTCATCTTGTAGTGATCTGAATGCATGTTTTATGGAATTTGGATACACTGGAAATAATGGGAAATCTGTTGGATCTTCTTCTACATAGAATTTCACTCCACCACCTAATATGAACATCAAAGAAGCTGAAGAGAACTTTTCATTTATTTGTGCTTTTATGACCTCGTATGAGAATCTGGTTGGTAGTAAAATTGCATCAAGTGAATTGACTGGTGAAGATTATGATCAAGTAGATCCTGATGATTTGGAACTTATGGATCTTAAATGTAACATGGATATGATCGTGAGAAAATTAAAGAAATTCATGCAAAGAACTGGTAAGGATTTACCGGCATTGAACAAGAAAATTGGGTTTGATAAACTGAAGGTCAAGTGTTATAATTGTCAAGAATTTGGTCACTTCGCGAAAGAATATGATAAACCAAAGAAAGAATATAATGGACCGCGAAATTCTGACAGAAAAGGTGATAATGCTGACAAGCCATCTGATAGTAAACCGTCTGCTTCACAAGCCTTACTTTCTGTTGCTGATGAAACTGATTGGTCTCAACGGTTATTATGCAATGAGAATCAAGCAAATTTGGCTATGTTTGAGACACATGAAAGATTTCAAGATGCAAGTGGGAATGAACTGTCATCTGACAATGACACTGATTCAGATTCTGATGATTCATGTCAAATGCAGCCAACTACATTTGCTTTCATGGCTAAGATCGATGAGGTTAGTCCTTCTTCCTCTAACTCTATTAAATTGTCTGCTAATGTGCCTTGTGTTACTTGTGAGACAAATAAGCCTAAGTTAGAAACTTTGAAAGCCCATAATGACAGTTTGGTAAAAGAAATTGCTTCACTTAAGGACACTTATAGACAATCATTGGAATCTCAAATGAGATCTAGGGAGAAAATTGAAGCATTGTCTGTTAGTAATCATAATCTTAAGACTGAATTGTCTGTCAAAATGACAATCAGTGATAAAAAAATTCAAGAAATCTTGAAACATCGTTCCAAGATAACCGAACTTGAAAATGAGGTTCTTGAGTTGAAAAATAAATTAGGCAAATTTAGAAATTCTTCATTTTTGCTATATGAATTATTCAGGTGTCTGGTAAGCAAAAAAGATTCAAAGAAAGGTATTGGTTTTGTTGAAATACCACCACCATTTCACAACGATTACACAGCAAATCCTTTTGTTGGAAAAGAAAAAACTGTTGTTAATGAACCGATTGTTGATACAAAATCTAAAATTGCTAAAAATGACAATGTGTTTGTTCAATCTTCATCACGAAAACCTCATTTTCAAAGCAAAAAGGTCTTTGTTGAAAGTAATGTTGAGAAAGTACTTGTTGAGGGTGTATTTGAACCAGAGATTGTACACAAAAATCAGGACATTCTATGTTCGAATCACATTTTATGTGAACCTCATGAATTTGAGGAAGCTGTGTATGGTTCAAATACAACTCAAGTGAAAACGGAGACATATGTTAAGGTTAAAGGAAAGAAATCTGAAAAACCAAAGATTTCAGATGAGGATTTGTTGCGTTTCATCAATCCTGTTGCTAAAAAACCTTCTACTGGAAGTGTGTTTAAGTAAAAAGGTTTGGACATCATGTTCACTGAGAAAGACATTCCGATTAGTATCATCAAACCAGAATTGATCGAAAGTGTCTTTCAAAATGAAACTTCCAAGATGCAAGATCTTGAACGTCAATTTACTTGTGCCAAAACATCAAACACATCAGACCCATTGATTAATGCTAAGCAACTGTTAAAATCTTCCAAGAAAGTTCATTTTGTGAAATCAAATGGAACGGACACACACAAAGCTTTTCAAATTGCTCTAATCTTTATTTCTACATGAAAAAGAAATCTGTGTCGTCTGATGATTTGGCCAAGAGTTTTTCTCAAAATGTTTGTCATCAACCTTCTGTGGCATCAGTTTCTGCAAAATCTCAACATGATTGCGTGGACATGTGAAGTTGATTTCTTTGTGGTCAAAAAGGTTATGTGGTGAGAAACTATGGATAGACAAAGCCTCAGAATATTCATCCATTTATCAAGGAACAACCCAAAGTTGTCCCTGTGATTAAAGAAATTTTGAGAAGACCTTTGTCTTGTGATGATGAAACTCACATAATGTTTTCTAATATGAATCCACGCAAAGTGATTCATGTGAATGAAACATCTGTTAATGTAAAATCAAAGTTTGTCCCAACCGAACCAATTTGTAAGAACGTGAACTCAAATGTCATTCAAGCTGCTTATTTAAGACGAAAGTTTACAAAGCCTGTAACTTATTCACAAGTTGCTGAACAACGTTTGAATTCAGTTAATTTTGATTCATCATGTGAAACTAAAAAGGTTCCCAATACGGAGGCCTGGGCCGCCTTTTTGAACTAATCACTTTCAATTTGTGTGTAGGGTACATCCAAGACCGTGTCTGGTGAGAACTGGATAATGGACAATGGATGTTCTCGTCATATTACTGGCAATCTTGACCTTTTAACAAATGTTAGAAATATTCAAGGAGGGTATGTTGCTTTTGCTGGGAATTCTGGGGGTATGATAACACAAGAGGGTGAAGTTTCAAATGGGTATATAACGTTTGAGAAAGTCAACTACTGTGACAAAGTTGATCATAATTTATCAAGTGTGTCGCAAATTTGCGACAAGAAGTAGACGACCGTATTTACTGACAAAGAGAGCATTATCCTAAAACCGGGATATGTCATTCCTGAAGATATGGTTGTCATGCGATCACCTCGATAGAATGATATTTATGTCTTAAATATGAGTTCTAAGGTATCCACATCGATTGAAACATGTTTTGTCTCTAAAGCAACAGAGAATGACTCTATTCTATGGCATCGTAGAATGGGTCATGTTCATGTTCGAAAGATGAATTATTTAATGGGAAATGACTTGGTTGACGGTGTTTCATTGAAACACTTTAAGTTAAGTAACCACTATGTTGCCTGCAAGAAAGGTAAACAGAAGAAAAATTCACACCCATCTAAATCAATTAATTTCATTGATACTCCACTAGAACGACTTCATATGGACTTGTTTGGTCCTGTGAATCGTGCTAGTATCGCTGGAGATTGGTACTGTCTTGTAGTTACTGATGACTATTCAAGATATTCATGGGTTTTATTTATGAGTTTGAAAGACCAAACACATGTTCTAGTTCAAAATTTAATCACTAAGATCGAATCACTATACAAGCAAAAGGTAAGGAGAATTCGAAGTGATAATGGTATTGAATTCAAAAACACTATATTGGATTTCTTTTGTGTTCAAAAAGGAATTCATTGAGAATGCAGTGCCCCTTATGTACCACAACAGAATGGTGTTGCTGAGAGGAAAAACAGAACTTTGATTGAAGTAGCTAGAACAATGCTTGCAGATTTTAAGCTTCCCGTTCAATTCTGGAATGAGGCTGTGAATACTGCATGTTATACGCTTAATCGAGTTTTGTCTGTGAAGAAGCTTAAGAAGACAAGTTATGAACTGTTGAACAATAGAAATCCTAACTTCTTGGATCCATTTGGGTGTCCTTGTACGATGTTGAAAAGAGATTCGGGTAAATTTGATGAGAAAGCTGTTGAAGGTTATTTCTTAGGATATGCATCTCCTAAGAAAAGAGTATTTAATTTTACTTCAGCTTGTGTTGAGGAGTGGTACCATGTCGATTTCCAACGGTATACCACACCTCTTCAAGGAAAAGGACCTGAATGGATGTTTGATTATGAGGGTCTATTTAATTCGTTCACCTCATTAACCGAGCAACCAGATGAAGACTTGGTTCGTGCGTATTTTGAAGATCAACTGGTACTTCCAAGGTTTTCAAGTTCTACTTATATTGAAACTCCTCATGAAGCTCCACTTGATGATCCTCCAGCTACATCTGATAATGTTTCTAGTTCTTCTGATGATAATCAAGTTGTTGAACCTAATCTGGCTGATACACTTGAGAGTGATGATTCATATCATGAGCTTGGAGAACATTACACTAATTTATTCTAAAATGTTGTTATGCCAGAGAATCCAACTCTGCGGATTCATAATTATCATCCACAGGACAACATCATTGGCTATCCTAATGTTGGTGTGCAAACTCGACATCAGATTGCTTCCTCTACGGATGATCATATTTTATGTGCTTATGCTGATATGCACACTTCGGGGGTGATGAATCTGGCTAAATACACTTGATTCCTTTCCCAAGTGGAACCTACAAATGTTCGTACGGCTCTCGAGGATTCGTTGTGGGTAGAAGCAATACAGGAAGAGCTGCAACAATTACACAGATTGGGTGTATGGGATCTTATTGATAAACCTGCTAGAGTGAAGAAGCCGATCCCTACGAAGTGGGTATTTAAGTGTAAAAAGGATTATCGTGGGGTAATTGTTCGAAATAAAGCAAGACTTGTTATGCAAGGTTTTCATCAGCAAGAAGGCATTGATTACACCGAAGTGTATGCTCATGTCGCTCGATTGGAAGCTATACGTATTTTCTTGGCCTATGTAGCGTATAAGAATATCAAGGTCTATCAGATGGATGTGAAAAGTGTGTTTCTCAACGGAGAATTGCATGAAGAGGTGTTTGTTTTACAGCCTCCTGGCTTTGAAGATCCTGATTATCCGGACCGTGTTTACCGATTAAACAAGGCCCTGTAAGGTCTCCATCAAGCCCTGGGAGCTTGGTATGGCACGCTTTCCGACCATCTTACTGATAACGGCTTCAAACGAGGAACTGACGACTGCACTCTCTTTTATAAAACTATTGGTGATGATCTGCTCCTCGTCCAGATATATGTTGACGGCATTATCTTTGGCTCAACAAACGACAAGCTGTGTAAGGCTTTCGAGAAGTCTATGCAAACGAAGTTCGAGATGAGCTCGATGGGAGAGATGAACTTTTTCTTAGGGTTACAGGTTCACCAGTCTGACAAATGAATCTTCATTTATCAGACAAAATATGTGAATGACATCTTGAGCCGATTCAAGATAACTGCCGAAAAAACCCCTTCAACTCCTCTCCCCGTGGGTCACAATTTATCACCGGATGAATTGGAGGATACCGTTGATCCTACCCTTTATCGTGCTATGACTGGTTCTTTAATGTATTTAACTGCTTCTCGACCTGACATTATGTTTGCAGTTTGTTTGTGTGCTAGGTACCAATCAAGTCCCCGATTGACTCACCTGGAAACAGTTGAACGTATACTTCAGTATCTGAGGGGTAATCCTGACATTGGGTTATGGTATCCCAAGGACGATAACTTTGAACTGCGTTTTCCGATTCGAACTATGGAGGATGCAAGATCAACTTTAAATCGACTTCAGCGGGTTGTCAATTTCTAGGAAGCCGGCTTGTTTCCGGGCAGTGTAAGAAGAAGACAGTGGTCTCAACTTCAACCGCAGAGGCAGAATACGTGGCAACCTCGAGTTGCTATTCGCAGCATCTGTGGATACAACAACATTTGCGCGACTATTGTTTGAAGTTTCTTACCACTCCAATTCTTATTGATAACTCTATTTCAATTAGTATCACCAAAAATCCTGTGCAACATTCGATATCATTTCATACGAGACTGTTTTGAAAATAAACTAATCGATATCGAAAAAGTGAACATGGATTTTCAACGTGCAGATTTGTTTACCAAGGCATTTGACAAAACTCGTTTTAAATTTTTACTTGGTTTAAGCGGTCTGAAGACTCTTGCTGATGTCTTTCAACAAGGATGACTATCTTGACTTGCTTTGTTTATTTACTTTATTTTCGTTTTTTACTATGTTTATATTTTGGGTTTTAGGGGGTGAAAATTGAAAAAGACAAAAATATTGTGATTTCAGTTTGTAAAGAGAAAAACCAAAAACATTTGAAAATCTGAAAAATACAAAAATATTGTGCTTTTGTTCTAAAAATCTGAAAAGACAAAAATATTGTGAATTTCTTGTATGTATAGAAAAATCTGAAAAAGCCAAAAAGATTATTGTGAAGTTTTTATTTTTCTTATAAAAAATTTGAAAAAGACAAAAAGATTGTGTTTTTATGTATGTAAAGAGAAAATCCAAAAAGATTTTTGCAAACGTTCGCTGAAAATTATGTCAATTACTTACATTTGATGGACATATACGTGTATATGTTTGGCCCTGATATTTACTTGTAAATGTTTAAGATAGTCATTTACCTGACAATTGAACGTAGTTGGGGCGATTGTTATGCTTTTTTACTTTATTATCTCACTGAAAATTATGTCAGTTATTTAAGTTTGTGGAACATGCTTGCATGTTTTGGTCCTGTTATCTACTTGTAGATTGATAGGATAGTCATTAATCTATAGACTGAAAGTGACTGTGGCGATTGAATTTATTTTATGCTCCTCAAAAATTGAGTTTTGAAGTAAAAAGAGAAAAATGATAGTACATTGATCATTTGACCCCATATCCAGAAAGAAATAAGCTTAAAAGACTGAGTGATGAATTGCATTGGTGCATTGATAGGTCTTAAACAAGCTGTTAGAGTAAAGTATGTGATATAAACATAAAGAAACGCCAAATTGAAAGAGGTGTTAGTCTCTACCAAAAATTTCGGTAAGGATGGCAGATATGTAATAGCCTGTCATACTCAAGCCTTATATTTGTCTGATCACCAAAAATAGAATAAAGCAAATAACAAGCGTTAGGATTCTGGAAACTGTGAGTCTTTATGCGGCTTAATCATATGGGTATTCATATGCATGAATATTTCAATCGCTTTTAGAGAAAACCCAAAGTCATTAAACTTGATCACTGTTGTACCTCGTACAAATTTAAATTACTGACTTGATCAAAATCCGCTATTAGTCATACATTTGTTTCTCCCTTGCGCGCGTCTCAATACCAGTAAGAAACGGACCCCAGGGGATACAATGTATATAAGCCTATAGATGGACTCGTGCATACTCGCTCATAGTAAAGGAAACTTGATGCATTGCTCAAAAATTTCTATAAATTCTAATTTTGATCGACATTATATAATGGTTTAAGTCAAGTTGTGGTGATACGGTAAAAATCAAACTAAGCTTGAACCGAGATTAGAGGCTGATAGTTTCTGATATTCTATGCTCTAATTGAATAATTAATCATATCACAAAAACACTTGAAAGTTTGTTATAAGATTTAAGTGGACAACAGTATCAATGATCGACTTAATGCCAGTCATAATATCGCTGAAATATAAAACTGTGATGGAAGGGCAATTTGGTCAATATGATTCTCTGCTTAAACTCACCAAAAATCCTAAAATATGTACTGTTTTTAGAAAAAAAAACAAACGAAAACACAAAAATATTTCATTTTTCTGCTTTTTATTTTACTTTCGGATATTTTTCCTGTAAATATTTTGAAACATGCAAATACCAAAAAGATTTTTCTTTTTCGTTTACATATTAATTAATTCTTTTAAGTTATGTGAAAGTTTTTTATTTCAATATTCACTTTATTCTCACTTAAGCAAAGAACTTCTGGCCAAATTTTCCAGAAAGTCCGAACATCGTTATATCCTATTTTGATCCGTATTTCAGATTCACAAGGTAATGGGGATCAAAACGTGACGGTTTTCGTCAAATTATATCATCGTTTACTGGGTTAATTGATCGATTATGTCATCGGGTTTTACCTTATACATAAAACTGATAATTTATATGCTTTAATCCATGAATAAGTTACTATGGATTACATTAATCCTGTTTCGCTGTATTTCCGAGATCCTTAGGATCATTTGATTGGATTTACATCGTCAATTATGTGATAATTGAATCAGATTCAACCTTTGACTGTTGGTGTTCTTGCTAATTTTGACTTAGACTTTTGTTAGTCAAACATTAAGCCTAATTCGTGGCCATTCGTCTAAGGATAACAAATTGAAACTGCTTCGTGTTCAATTCGTTATTAAAGTATAACGAATCAATCAATTCGTGGAATTGATAACGAATTAATACTCATTCGTTTCTGGATTCGTTCACTGATTCGTTATTTTCGTATAACTTATATGATAACGAATTAGTCAATTTATTATAATGAATCACCAATTCATTATAACGAATCAATCTATATAACGAATGACATTTTAAATTATTTTTAAATATAATTTTACTTTATTATTCGTTTTTACTAATTCTCGGGTTTATATAATTTCAGTTATGGCTGACGAAATGAATCAGGATCCTCCGGTTGCTAAACAACCACCGGTCAAGCAACAACGGAAAGTTGATCTTCCATTGCTTCCATATGATAAGAAGCACAACATCTGCGCATTTCTCAGTTCCAATTTTGATGATGAGGATCTTTTTGGTGATGTAATAGCTTTTCTAAGACGTTCTCGTATCCAGTATGCTATATCTGCAAGACCAAACGTACACTTCAGTATTGTACGTCAATTTTGGAACTCAGCACGTTATGTCGAGTCCGAGAATCACATCGTAGCTGAAGTTCAAGGACAGTCTATCACGATTACTCATGGTGTGATCTGACGAGTGCTGCAGTTTAGGGATACGATAGACTATCCCAGTGAATTTGATAAAGCATTGATTCGGGGTTATTTAATCGTGTGTTTTACGCTGGCGATCTTGACATGTCCATGTATAACAAGGCATACTTGTGTCCCACATACAAGTACTTACTGCATGTTCTCATACACTGCCTTGGTAGACGGAAAGGTGGATTTGACGAGTGTTGTATCATGTTGAAATCGGCATTCATCGCACTGATATTGAACAAGCCTTTCAACTTTTCGAAGATGATCTTCTATCATCTCAAAGAGAATTTCAACATAATTGACGTTTTATCCAACTAATCGACGCAAAAAATTCTTAATGTATCCACGTTTTATCCAACTAATCGTTCAAGACTTGATTCCAAACTTGGCGATTGATCGAGCTGTAGTTGATGATGTGTTGCCTATAGAACACATGACTGCTGATACCGTTAAACGTATGAAGTTATATCGGAAAGACCAACATCCACGGTCAAAGCGTTTGATTGGTCATCTAGCTAATCCAGCTTATGTATATCCTTCTGATGATCACTGGATCCATGACGATTCGGATTCCAAGGGTGAAGAGGGTCCAGGTGGGAACGATGATGATGACAATGATGAAGGTGGTAATGATGGTAATGGTGGTGATAGAGTTTAACAAAATATTGAAGTTGAGGTTCAACAAAATGTTGAGGTTGAGGTAGCTGCTGCTCAAGCTGCTCAACGTAAGCGTAAAGGAAAAGAGGTGTCTAGTGGTGAGCCATCTAAACGTAGGGTGACTGCATGAGTTGGTGTCTCATTTGGAGTTCAGCCTCCAACGTCGTCTTCTATTCAAAGACCGACGGTGCCGCTTACTAATAGCACTCCGGAATTAACATTGACAACGACGATGGTTCATGATCAGAGGCTTGGTATGATTCCCCAATCTATATTATCTGATATACCAAGGCCTCCTTCTAGTGCTTCGGTGGTTCCTCCAACACCGACGATAAGGCCTAACCAACCTCTGGATGTTACATTTATGAGGATTACACACCCTTAGGGTCCAATCCAGCTGGTGCATCCATCTGTTCATACCATGCTGGCAACTCATCAAACTGACATGCTCTAGAGCTTGATTCATCTTTATGAGAATCAAATGGCTGCTGACCGTCAGGCTCAAGAGCGTATGATGGAAAATCAAAGAAGGCTGATGAGTTATGTCTCTTTTTGTCAAAATGAAACTCGTGCCCTGAGTGAGATTGTTACGTCTCAAGGGGTGAAGATAAAATAACAATAGGATCTGATTCTGCAGCTTACATGTAAAGAAGATGCATTAAAGAAGCTCAGGAATGATGACGAAGATCCATATGAGTCGGGTGCAGGGGGAGTGAGCCGAAACAAGCTCATGGCTCATCCTCCGGTGCATGTACAAGTGGGGTTGCTAGTGATGTTAATAAACAGTTGGTCGTTTATCAAGACTCGACGAATGCTGCCAATTGAGTCGATAAAGGCTAATACTGTTATATTTATTGATGGTACGGGGGTGGTCAAAAGCATTGTGAATGCCTATGAGATTGAAGTGGGACAGTTTGTCGATCGGTCCTTGACACACAAGCAGATTTCTATACTGCTGGGTCTTAATAACGAAGAACTTGATGCGTTAGAGGCCGAGGATGACGTTGAGGTAGAGAACGACGAGGAAGTCCTACATGATACGAAGATTACGATGAACACGTCATTTATTTATGAAGATGAGGAGCTTGAGATTGAGGACGTGACGGCTGAGGAATACCCTGATCTGTTTCAGAGAACAAATGTTGATCAGGGTGCTCCTGTATTTACTGAAGAAAATGTTAAAGCAGCCGAATATCACTTGGAGAAAGTATCAAAGGGTAAGAGATTGACACAAGATTTGACTCAAAGACTAATCCGTCTATTGCTGATATCCAAGGATGGTTTGCTTGCTGAAACAAGAGGACTCGGAAGATTATCGATGCATACAGATATGTTGAGGAAGAACGAAAGCAAAAGTCCATTGCACGCGCTAAAGCTAATCAGATGACTTCTTTCAAAGCCGTGTCAAAAGTGCGAAGTGATATTATTTCATGGCTTTACGATTCTGAATTAAAGGTCCGTATCATCAAATGGGAGAATGGCGTTCAGTACTACGAAAACATTACTGACGTTCTATCATTACCGCGTTGGGATGTACGAACCCTCGCATGCCGACCTTTCATTAACCGTGGGGGAAATCGTCAAGCAGAATGGTTTCATCAACATTTGCTTTTCGAGGTCAATCACGGGTTTAAATTCTTTAAGCCGCAGATTCCTATCCGTAAACGTAACGACGAGATAGATCCAAGAACGGGTTGGAGGAAGCTCGTGCTTAAAGTTAAACCGCCAAAGACGATGAAGACTGTACCAGTCAAGACGCTTAATCATCATATTTATTTGTCTTTCAACCAGTGGTATTATGACAATCGTACTGGTGAGGCCGTTATTGTTTTAGGAAAGGGTTTTAAGACTGAGCTGATTAAAGTTATTGATCCAATGTGGCTCGTGAATTTGACTGAGACTGACAATGACGTGCTATTCAAGAATAAAATATTGATTAAGCGTCGTGAGACCGAGCGATGCAGTTTCAACGTGTCATTCGTGTATGTCATGAGTATGGAATTCACTGCTGTCGGGACCGGAAGACGAAGCGTTTCAAATAAGTTAAACACAAAGAGCTCAAGACGAGGGGGTTTCTGCTAGTGCACGGTTTTACTTCTCGAGTCTTTGTATTTATCGTTTTGTATTTATTGCTTATTTATATGAAAAAGATATTTATATTTAATTCTAGTTCGTTAAGGTAATATTAGTTCGTTATGGATGTTTAACGAACTAGTCTGTCAAGTTAATGTTTCTCCCATTCGTTAAGGATGTTTAACGAATGGGATCTTAGTTCGTTATGTATGTTCCCATTCGTCATGGTATATTGACGAATGGGGCATAACGAATCAAGGATTCGTTATGTGTCGTGTTATGTGTCTGTAATGTAACGAAGTGGATGCTAATTCGTTACGGCATGTGTAACGAATTAGATCCATCTTCTATATATAAAGGTTCATACCTCTGGTTAATTTAAGTTTTGGAATTAAAGTAACATCACTCTGTCAAATTTATCTCTCGATCCAAACTTCGTTAATCTATATATAATACACCTAATACACCTAATATATCATATATAATCAATATCAATTAAGAAGTAATCATGAACTAGATCCGTTTAATAGTATTAGATCTTATATCTGAATCGATAATTATCAGATCTGAGGTTTCCACAAGGCAAAAAGTTTTTAGCTATCGCTAAGACTTGCATATTTTATGAATTTTTAATCGTAAAAACGCATGTTTCTTTTGGTCAGTGGCCTAGGCAAAAATATTGTTGGATAATCTAACTTGTTGAATAAAAAGTAGCCTCTAAGGGTTTAAGACTTGTTTGAAGCAAAATATTTTACTTTAACTATTTTATTTGAAAGAATAGTAATAATAGTAGTGACGATGAACCTAGTAATAACAATAACTTTAATAATAATAATACTAATGATAATTTTTAATAATAATAATAATAATAAAATAATAATAAAATTTCAATAATAATGATGATATTTAATAATAATGATGGCGATGATGATGATGATAATAATAATAATTATTATTATTATTATTATTATTATAAGGATATTGAACCATTTGAATTGCTTTGAAGTCATTTTTTAAAGAATAATCCATTTGATTGTATTTGAAAAAAAAACTGATTGAAATTATGAGCACAAGGTGTTAGTAAAGGAAATAAAATATGGGAAAGTATGCAAAAGAAAATATAGACGAGTTGGATGAGTTTGTAAAATCTAAGTGTTGAAACTGAAAAATCGAGGGATGTTGGGTAAGGTATTGCATGGTGGAAAAAATTAGGCCTTCCTGAGTATTGCGTGTGTGCTCGGGTTACCACAATGATAGCAGCCTTGATGCGTGGGCATATGGTCAAGCATGTGATCAGAACAAATGGTTATGTAATAGGTCTTGCAAAATGGGTGGATGGTCTTGAGTATAGATAGGTTTTTAGAAATAAGTGGTAACTAAATCTACCATATATTGAAGCATTTCAACATTGAAGGAAGAAATAAAGTGGTGAAGTTTACACATACTACACAAAGGATGTGTTTTTGTGCGTGGCTTTTCGGTTGGGTATGGTTTAATTTCCCAAGAGTTGTGCTTGTTGGAATCGATCTCCCCAAGACACATATTTGAGTTGATGTGGCTAGTACGTTATGATCCAAGTCGGGTCATACCCAATAACAAGCTACACAAACACCGCGATATTTATTATTAGATATGATCTAACTAATAATTATCAACACTTATAATATTTGAGAAAATGGTTTTCTGAATATTTTGAACTTGTGTGATAATAAATTATGTGGATAATTTATATTTTGAGTGATGTTATTTATTTGGATAAATAAAAAATATGCATAAAAGGAAATAAACAAAATGGTTTTGGGTTTTGCGGAGAAAAACCCCATGGGGCCTGCTCCCTCCCACTCTCTCTCTCTCATGTTTGTGTTTTCCAATAACATGCAAGAGGAATGGTTGGAAGAAAGAACTTCTTGGAGAATTCATGATCTACCTTCTCTCACACACACAAGACTCTCTCTTTTCTCTCTTCTCTTCTCGGCCAAAAGGAAGAACAAGAAGAATAACAAGGAGATTTGCAAGTTTACAAATCCTAGAAACTTGGTGTTTGTTGATTAGCTTGAACGGGTATACAAGCTTGAGGTCTTCTCATTTGAAGATTCGTCATTCATATTCATCCCTTTCAATTTCTGGGAATTAAAGGTATGTAACCTAACACCCTATGGTTGTGTTGATAGTATATATACCGTATATGGATCCTGGATTGGGTTTTATATAAAACGGGTTTTATATGTATTGGTAAACAAGATTTAAAAACTAATTATTTCCGCTGCGTTTTTCTATATAATGGGTTATATGGACCTTGATAATCTTGTAAAAACCCAACAATGGCATCAAGAGCCGCTTATACGATTACATGCTTCAAAAATGGGATCTAAAGTGTTCGGGTTTCATGGTATTTCTTACCATATTGGCCGAAAACTTTAGGCATATTGGTTACACCTTGGTTTTTCAAGTTGTACCATACATGCATGTGGTAAATTTGGAAAAATTAGTCATTTGGATGACAGAAATTTTGTTTGGACAAAAATGTGTTCTTTAGCTGTGGCCGAGAACCCCTTCGTTGGAAACCATGGTTCTCGGTCTGGCCGAAAACACGACGAGACCCGTTCTCGGTTGGCCGAGAAATCATGGTTGTGAACCATGGTTCTCTGTTGGCCGAAAACACGTTCTCGGTTGGACCTAGAACTCATGCTTGTGAACCATAGTTCTCGATTGACCGAAAACCATAAGTTCTCGGTCTTGGCCGAGAACTCATTGTTTTCGGTTGACCGAAGTCTTCGGGCCAAAAACTCTGAAGCTTTGGTCTTCTGGGCGAAAACTCAAAGGGTCAAAGAGGAACCATTCTGGTCTAGTGTTGACCTGTTTGTTTGGATGATCATAACCTAGCCATGACCTTGTGTATATTGAAGTAATATGTTGTGATTTATTCAATTTGGTTGTAATATTCTTTATTCGGGTTTGTAATATACTTATTCATTTCAAATGGTTTGTATAATAAGTAGAATAGTTGTATTTCTTTTACTAGAAAAACATATTAGGATATATTTTGTAAAATAAGATGCAACTACAATACCACTTTGGTTGGAGTCCAAATGGAAGCCCAGATAAGAAGAAAGGATCACAACAAGAGGTGGACACTTGAAGCACATGGATGCGGAGTCAAGTGGGAGTTCACCATCACATACATTGTGTCATGCTAGTCCCTTAGGAGAGACCTTATGACACACTTGTTTCGGTCAACAAGTGTTGTCAATTTAGATGGCTATGATTATGGACTTGTGATTATTTTTTATGCGTGTATGGTTGATGTATGTTTTGTTTTAACATATTTGGATATGTATGTTAACAATTAAAATCAACAACTTGCATAAAATTGATTCCTTTGAAATTATTAAGTAATAAATTGGTTTTATTAACAATTAATGATTTCATAATAAAATGGGTTTTATTAAAATGAATTGTGAAAACTGATTTTCAACAAAGTACCATACATTTTAATGCATGCAAATGGTAGGTACATAAATATTTTTCAAATCTAGAATTTTGAAAACTTAAATCCCTTTTAAAACAAGTTGAACACCATCCTTTTATACGACACTCGAATCACTTGTGAACTTGATGTGGGATAAAGGTCACCTAACCGCATTAAGAGAACTTGTGAGTTTGAGGTGGTTTTACAATATTTGTGGGATAAAGGTCACCTAACCACTTATATTTGTAAACTCACACGTGTGTGTAAGTAGGACGACTTCATTTGGAAACCATGTGAGTAGTGTCACCGAAGCATGGCGTACAAAGGTGTTAATGGGATTAAACATGCCAACTAAACATATGATGTTAAACCGATCCCATAAAACTAGAAGTTGCAAAGGGTTGCAATTGTCAAACGTTTACTAACTTGTTAATTTGGATAGTATGATAAAGGTAACCTAACTACTATTTGAGTGAAACATTGGGTTCTAGATTTTAATCTTTAATTGTCTTGGAAACACAAAAGGGTATTAACGACTAAAATTTATTAATGATATCGAGAATACTGAATTGAACTTTGTTAAATTTATAGATGGCCGCAAACAACCCATCAAACGCAATTATCCCAGCTGTGCATAATCTATCACTGAGATCCATTCTAGACAAGGATCGTCTGAATTATAACAATTTCATGGATTGGTATCGAAACTTGATAATTGTTCTCAAGAAAGAGAAGAAATCCTATATTTTGGATGATCCTATTCCCGATGAACTTGATGTTAATTACTTAGATGCCTACAATGATTGGTTAAAATACACCGAGGATTCGGTGCAAGTTTCTTGCCTCATGTTGGGAACAATGATTCCCGAAATCCAAAAGGATTTCGAGAAACATGGGGCATATGACATGATCACCCAGCTTAAGGAAATGTTCCTTACTCAAGCTAGGGTGTAACGCTTCGAAACGGTTCGAGCATTTCATGCATGTCGTATGGAAGAAACCCAATCTGTTTCATCTTATGTGCTTAAGATGAAAAGCCACATTGATCGGCTTGAACGGCTTAATTGTCCCTTCTCAAAAAAGTTAGCCACGGATATGATCCTAAATGGATTAACTAAAATGTTTGAGACATTCGTTATGAATTATAACATGAACGGATGGGACAAGAGCATTGGTGAGCTTCACACAATGCTTAAGACAGCCGAAGCCGGAATGTGTAAAAAGGTTTTACCCGTTCTTTCAATCAATGAGGGCGGCTTGAAGAAGAGGCATCATCCAGAACCCAAGGCAAAGGTTTCTAGTGGTAAGGGGAAAGTCAAAGGGAGGTTTAAAGGAAAGGCAAAGATGGAACCAAAACAGAAGAAGCTAAAGGTTAGCGCTGAGGATCCGTGCTTTGGTTGTGGTGAGATAGGCCATTGGATGAGAAATTTTCCAACCTATCTCAAGGAGTTGAAAGCTAAGAGGGATGCGGAGCAAACCTCAGGTACAGCCTTCATGATCCATATTGATCTTAATATTATTTCTTCTAACACATGGGTATTGGATACCGGATGTGGAACTCATATATGCAATTCATTGCAGGAGTTCAAAAGAAGTGATTACAAGAAAGGAGATATAAGTCTCTTCATGGGCAATGGATCAAAGGTTGACGTCCAAGCCCGAGGAGATTATGTTTTGAAGCTTCCAAATGGTTTGGAAGTTATTTTGAAAAACATTTTGTATTCTCCTAGTTTGACTAGGAATATTATCTCTGTTTCTTTGTTAAGACAATTTGGTTATGATTTAAAGTTTGTAAACGATGGTATTTATATATTCATGAATGATATCTTTTATTTTAAAGCGATGCCGTCTAATGGCATTTATGAATTAGTTCATGATAATACATCCATTGATAACTAGTTGTACCAATCTAGCACCAAAAGACTCAAATTGGATTTGAGTGAGACTTTTCTTTGGCATTGTCGCCTTGGTCACATAAACAAGGATCGCATTCATAAACTTCAAAAGAATGGTCTTTTGGAAACAAATGATGATTCATTTGATAAATGTGAGTCTTGTTTATTAGGGAAGATGACCAAGGAGCCCTTTAGTGGAACTAATGAAAGGGTGAAAGAGTTATTAGGCATCATACATTCGGATGTATGTGGTCATTTTAAGACAGTGACAAGGAATGGTGAAAGATACTTCATTACCTTTACCGACGACTATAGTCGTTATGGGTATGTGTTCTTGTTAAGACATAAAGATAAAGCCTTTGAAATGTTCAAAGTCTTCCAAAATGAAGTACAAAATCAACTCAATAAAACAATCAAAGTACTATGTTCCGATTGAGGAGGTGAATACCTCAATGATGTGTTCCTAGATCATCTTAGGAGTTGTGGGATCGTCTCACAACTTACTCCACCCGGAACACCGCAACATAATGGTGTTTCCGAAAGGAGAAATCGAACTCTATTGAATATGGTTCGATCTATGATGGCTAGAAGCACATTACCTCTGTCATTTTGGGGTTTCGCATTGATATCCGCAGCCCGTATTTTGAATATGGCACCGATCAAGAAATTGGATAGGACACCTTTTGAAATATGGCATGGAAGGGTTCCATCGTTATCATATTTAAAGGTATGGGGTTGTGAGGCTTATGTCAATAACAACACCCAAAACAAACTTGAAAGCCGATCCACTAAGTGTATCTTTGTAGAATATCCAAAAGATTCGATGGGATATTATTTCTACAATCCAAACGAGCATAAAGTGCTTATTGCTCGAAAGGCTGAGTTCTTGGAAAGAAGGTTCCTTATGGAAGGAACTAATAGAAATGTGGAACTCGAGGAGGATCGAGAACCACAAGCCGATACACGTTTGGTTGACACTAGCAATCAATAAGAGGTTGTTGAGAATGATCAAATGGTTGATCAAAATACACATAACGTTCGCAAATCTGATAGAATTAGAACCCCACCCGAAAGATATGGATTTTTCATGGATGGATGTTATGTGGTAGATTTGGATGAACCAACCACATACCATGATGCAATGTCACAATCTAATTGTGATAAATGGCATGAAGCCATGAACGTTGAGATGCAATCCATGCATGACAACCAAGTATGGGACTTGGTTACACCACCTCTTAATTCCAAACTGGTTGGAAGTAAGTGGGTTTTCAAGAAGAAAACTGACATGCATGGAAACTTGGATACTTATAAAGCTAGACTTGTAGCAAAATGTTTCACTCAAACTCAATGGGTTGATTATGATTAAACTTTTTCGCCTGTAGCGATGCTAAATATTAGGATATTTTTTGCCATAGCCGCATATTATGACTATGAAATATGGCAAATGGATGTCAAAAATGCTTTTCTAAATGGACACCTTGAGGAAGATGTCTATATGGTTCAGCCTGAAGGTTTTGTCGATCCACAACATCCTAATAAAGTATGCAAGTTAAAGAAGTCAATCTATGGATTGAAACAAGCATCTAGAAGTTGGAATCACTGTTTTGATGATGAAGTTAAGAAATTTGGATTTATCAAAAACGCTGATGAGGGTTGTGTGTATAAGAAAGCTAGTGGGAGCATCATTACCTTTCTGGTATTATATGTCGATGACATACTACTATTTGGAAATGACATTCCAACCATGGAGAGGGTAAAAGCCTGGCTTGGAAGTTTTTTTTTTCATCAAGGATCTTTGTGAAGCCGCCTATATTCTAGGAATAAGGATCTATAGGGATAGATCAAGACATTTGATAGGTTTAAATCAAAGTGCATGCATTGACAAAATCTTGAAAAGGTTCAAGATGGACAACTCTAAGAAAGGTTTGGTACCTATTCAAAGAGGAACAATATTAAGTGCATCTCAATGTCCAAGCTCAAAAGATGAGCAAGACAAAATGAATGGAATCCCATATGCATCTGCTATAGGATTCATCATGTATGCCATGATATGCACTTGACCGGATGTGTTATGCGCTTTGAGCATGACAAGTAGGTACCAACAAAATCCTGGGAACTAGCCATTGGATGGCAGTTAAGAGCATACTGAAATACCTTAGGAGGACTAAGGATATGTTTCTAATATATGGCTCTGGTGAGGAGGAACTCGTTGTAAAAGGTTACACGAATGCGAGTTTCCAAACTGATCGAGATGATTCTCGATCACAATCGGGATATGTTTTCGTTCTAAATGGTGGGGCAGTCTTTTGGAAGAGCGCAAAACAAGATGTGGTAGCATTGTCCACCACTGAATCTGAATACATCACCGCCTCATTGGCAGCTCAAGAAGCTGCATGGATTAGAAAGTTCGTGGCCGATCTAGGGGTAGTCTGTACCATTCAGGACCCTCTAGAAATCTTTTGTGACAACGAGGGTGCGATTACTCAAATCAAGGAACCCCGTGCACATCAAAAGACAAGGCACATTGAGCAGAGATTCAACTACATAAGGGATGAAGTTGAAAAGAGAAAGATATGAATTCCCAAAGTTCACACTGATCAAAACATTGCGGATCCACTCACGAAGCTCCTAGAAAGGCCAAAGCATGAAGGTCATACTTGTGCCTTAGGACTTCGATATTCTAGTGATTGGATTTGATCAAATTTTGTATTTGGATATCGGAACAATTGTTATTTTGACTCAATCATATGATTATGGTTTATGATTATGTTTTTGAGTTATGTTCCATTTTGGCATGTTTAAATCCGTGAATAAGATAATTATTCTAAATGTCCGTAGTCGATCACGTTTGTGGGAACAAATGTGAAGGTAAGACTATTATGAACTTGGATTGGTAGATATTCATGAGGTATGAATATAGCAAGGGTTTGCTGCCAAGGTTCATAGATTTTTATGGGATAGATATTGGACTGACCCGCCCTCAAATTTTACTGCATGGAATCCTTGTGATTTGTGATCACAAGTAAATTTGAGTAAAGGCGAACATCATAGTATCCTCCGACCTGAGATACATATTGGGTCTTGATATTCACCAAATATCATACTTTGACTTAGTTCTTCGAAGCTCTGAAATATGTCAGTACATAAGGCTAAGCTCAAGTATAGTACGAGGTGATAGTGAGAGACGTATGTAGTCAATAGCGGATTTGTCCTTCTTATTCGTTGAGAGTTAAATGTCTAAGGCCTGATGAGTTAAATCAACAGAGAATGATCACTCTGTGTCTTTGAATTTAACATGACATTTGTGGCAAAAGGATAAATGATAGTTTCACCTAAATCATTTCGAGTAAGGGACTTGAAGGGGGTGATGTTATTGAATGGCACTTCGTCATGCGTATTACGGGTAGTAAACCGTTGTTAGGCGGTATTTGCTACTTGCACCAATCTTCTATGTATCTTGTGCAAGTGGAAGATTGTTGGAATCGATCTGCCCAAGACACATATTTGAGTTGATGTGGCTAGTACGTTATGATCCAAGTCGGGCCATACCCAATAACAAGCTAGACAAACACCGAGATATTTATTATTAGATATTATCTAACTGATAATTATCAACACTTATAATATTTGGGAAAATGGTTTTCTAAATATTTTGCACTTGTGTGATAAATAAATTATGTGGATAATTTATATTTTGATGGATGTAATTTATTTGGATAAATAACAAATATGAATAAAAGGAAATAAAACAAAATGGTTTTGGGTTTTGGGGGGGAAAGCCCCATGGGGCCGGCTCCCTCCCACTCTCTCTCTTCTCTTTGTGTTTTCCAATAACATGCAAGAGGAATGGTTGGATGAAAGAACTTCTTGGAGAATTCACGATCTACCTTCTTTCACACACACAAGACTCTCTATTTTCTCTCTTCCCTTCTCGGCCGAAAGGAAGAACAAGGAGATTTGCAAGTGTACAAATCCTAGCAACTTGGTGTTTGTTGATTAGCTTGAACGGGTATACAAGCTTGAGGTCTTCTCATTTGAAGATTCGTCATTCATATTCATCCCTTTCAATATCTGAGAATTAAAGGTATGTAACCTAACACCCTATGGTTGTGTTGATAGTATGTATATCGTATATGGATCCTGGATTGGGTTTTATATAAAACGGGTTTTATATGTATTGGTAAACAAGATTTAAAAACTAATTATTTCCGCTGCGTTTTTCTATATAATGGGTTATATGGACCTTGATAATCTTGTAAAAACCCAACAATGGCATCAAGAGCCGCTTATACGATTACATGCTTCAAAAATGGGATCTAAAGTGTTCGGGTTTCATGGTATTTCTTACCATATTGGCCGAAAACTTTAGGCATATTGGTTACACCTTGGTTTCAAGTTGTACCATACATGCATGTGGTAAATTTGGAAAAATTAGTCATTTGGATGACAGAAATTTTGTTTGGACAAAAATGTGTTCTTTAGCTGTGGCCGAGAACCCCTTCGTTAGAAACCATGGTTCTCGGTCTGGCCGAAAACACGACGAGACCCGTTCTCGGTTGGCCGAGAAATCATGGTTGTGAACCATGGTTCTCTGTTGGCCGAAAACACGTTCTCGGTTGGACCTAGAACTCATGCTTGTGAACCATAGTTCTCGGTTGAACGAAAACCATAAGTTCTCGGTCTTGGCCGAGAACTCATTGTTTTCGGTTGACCGAAGTCTTCTGGCCAAAAACTCTGAAGCTTTGGTCTTCTGGGCGACAACTAGTATGAAAACGACTAATAGATACATCAATGAAAACAAGTAAATAAAAGAAATCATATGAAACAAAATTTGAAATCGAAATTGGAATTCCCATGAGACGTCATGAGTTTTCACATTTCAATAAACGAAAATCTCATAAATTATTGAATACCCATATGGAAAAAGTATTAAACTTAACAATAAATAGTGAAACCGAATTGAAAATCGAGTGTTCATGAACCATCATGACTTTTTAAATTTTCAATTCTAAACATAAGGGTAACTGAATATAGCAATAAGGTAATCGAATTGAAATTCGACCATTCATGTATCACCATGAACTTTCGAATTTTCAATTCTAAAACGTAGTAGTAAGTGGACAAAATAATATAATTATCGAATCGAAATTCAACCATTTATGTATCACCATAACTTTTTGAACTTTCAATTCTAAAATGTAATAGTGAAATAATAAAGTAATCGTATTGAAAATTCGGAAATGAGTCAAAAAAAAAGGAAAAGAGTCACAAATGTTTTCTAAAAAACATAACTATTCCCGTAGAAAAATGTGTAATTAAATCAAACCGAAAGCTGGGTATTGAAAAATGTGTAAAAAAAAAGGAAAAGAGTCACAAATGTTTTCTAAAAAACACGACTTGGCTTACTTTTAGTTAAAACACATTGTAAAATATAGAGAGTCGGACGTCACACGTCGCATACACCATGGAAAACTGAAAATCGAAAATCTGATTATTGAAAATCCTTGAAAGTCTTTACGTTAGACAAAAACCTTGGACTTGTGTGTGACGTTTGTGTACATAAGGCAAAGTATGACAGCATCTGTGTATATGAGGCATAGAAAAATCAATAATAACCAAATAATATGCATTGAACAATCAAATATGGCCCACAAAATTTCTAATCATGTAACCCAAAATAAATAAAAATAAGCTATAACCAACTAGAACACTACGTCTAATGTCATGTCTTATAGTCACGGCTCTAATACCAATCTGTAACACTCCGGCTAAAGCGGAATACGCCCAAGTGTGACGTACAAATTTCTCAAAACACATGTGACAATATTAAGTGACAATATTATCATTAATTTATTTAAACAAGTACACAAGTTTGGAAGTAAGCGAAATACAAGGAAATACACATTTAAGCAATTTGTCCATTTAAGTTGAATATCCTAAGTACTAATGTCTTTGTCGCGGAAACATCCTCTAAATAAAATACTTGTAGCATATATATAAAATAATGTCAACTAAATGAATAGTTGGTGAGTTCACACAAGTTTTGATATAAGTTTATAAAAATCTGCAATTCCATGAACAAGTGTAAATAAGCAAGTAAGATCCTTTCCAGTTGGGATTGTGCACCAGTGTACTCGGATAATAGCGCAAGTAAGTGTCCTTTCCGTTGGTAACAAGCAACGTACTCGGATCAGGGGTCCCTATTCCACTTATAACATCAAGGTCCTGAGTGCATATGGGGGCGTATGATCATACTTAATGAGGAAACCATGAGCACGCAATCTTTGAGCAAGTAAGCAAATAAACACACAAGTCCATGTAACGATTTGTAGTTAGTAAATAATGAATAAACGAAATTGTAATTTGGATAGGATATATATGCTACCCTCAAAAGTATTAAAAGGGGTAAAAAGGGGGTGTGAGAAACTCACCTTGAAGTTGAAGACAAACATGAAATAAAACTGAAAGCGCGTAAAAGAAACCGAAGCAATTGAACTTCACGAACTAGAATTAAAAGTACAAAATAAAATATTAACTAACAACTTATAAAAAGTAGATAACTAGGGTTGTCGTGATTTTGAAGTGTTGAGTGTACATTTTATTATGGAGTTGGATATTATAATATTATTTTATACGTTAACGAATTATTAATAAATTATTAATTTAATATTAGTTTAAATTTAAATTACGAGATTAATATCGAGTTTGATAATTATAACGTTTATGGGATTTTGATGTTAACGGTATATTTTAGTTTGAAGATAACTATGTTAGCGTGTTATAAAGTTTGACGAAAATATAATATTAATCAGGTTTCTAACGAAAACTTAACGGAAACGAAAGTCGGATTTGTAAAAGTTTGGTTTTTGAATGCAAATTCTAAAAATGCGTTGAAACAATTATTACTTAACTTAAAAAGATTTATATTTAATTTTTAACAATTTTTAATAAATTTTATTTGAATTTTATCATTATATAAAGCTTTAAAAAAATAAAGCAAACAACTGTCATGACCCGGGTTCAAACCCAAGTCTTTTGGACCACACACAGATGGTTTAACCACTTGAATAGTTCATTAGTTTGCTAAAAAAATTGAAATCAATTTATATATTTTAACACTCTTATACATCTTCTTTCCCATGCAAACCCTAGATCCAATTCTCCAAATTGAATCCATGTTTGCCCGAGATGTGTTAGGGGATTAATTGGCTTGAAATGCTTCAAATCCATATATTTTTTACCTCGATTGGTGCCGGAATGATAGTGAACGGAGGGTGGCTGGAATACTAACTTTGATGAACAAGACGAGATTACAGAGGGTATATTAGATGAAGATAAATATGTGAGCGAGTTAAGATGAACGAGTAGGTTCTATTTATAGTGTTAATCAGATCCGTTACCCGGATTTGAATTTGTGATTTAAGGTTGTAATAATTGGTAAATTATCTTGATTAGTGATATTAGTTAGTGGAGAAACGTTTTGGATCAAATATTTACTTAAAAAAACGCGGTAAAAAGGGAGAAATGGGGTCGCCGGAAAGTCGTCGGAGATTCGACCGGAAAATCAGGCAAGAAAGGGTGGGCTGGGTGGGATATTATTTTATTATTATAATACTATAATTTGAATAATTTACTCAAATGGTCCTCATGTTTCATATATTATTAAAACATAATTTAAAATATATTTACATAATAAACCTTAAACTTTTGAATGTTATAAAAATGATATAAAAGTTTATATACTTTGGTTTGTTTTCATATTATACCCGGATAGTTCAGACTAATTTAAGTATGCATGTCTGAACTTGGAGTTTTGTTAATGAAAAATACGAAATAGAAAAACCACGAATAACGACTACAACACGTCGTAAATATTATTAAATAAATAAACGATAATTATATATATATAATAAACGAATTATACGAATACATCAAAACATCAAAATGAGTCGGTTGACGAACATAAAAAATACATAAAACAAAACTTGAAATATATTTATTTTAATACATATATTTATAAATAAAGAAAAACCGAAAATTTAAAACTGGTCGGATTTTCGCGTTTGAAAAGTAACAAATGTTACACTTATGATATGGTGTAACATCCCCAAAATTTCGATCCAAATTTGACAACTTAGGAAAGTTGAGGGATCAAAAATAATATCAAGACAAGTCATGAGAAAATATTAAATAAGGAAATATAAGAAAAATAAAAATATTTCCTAAGTTAGGTTTACTTACATGAAAGAAATTCCATACCACATTGAAAGATGTAAGAAAGTGGAAGCATTCCACTAAGGTATAAATAAGAAAGATGAAATCCATTCCACATAGAAAGTGGTAAAGAAATGAAAGCTCTTTATAAGGAAGAGATTTTCCATAGTAATTTTCTTTTATGAATATCATGCACCAAGTTGTCCTAGCGGAGGGTGCATAGCACCCGACACGCACGCACACGCGCTCGCGCTCGGGTGAGGACGAGGACGAGGACGAGGGCGACGGCGAAGGGCGTTGGGCGCAATGTGGCGCTTTGATGGCGCACTTTGGACTTCGAACGCTCGCATCACCGCGAGCCTCTTTCAGAGCCGCCTTAGTATTTTTGGACAACGAGAGTTAGACCATATATGACAAGCTACTAAAGATAAATGACTAAAAGTGAAAAATATTATCCAGGGACACATCGTGCTACGCGATGAGTCCAAGGAAACGGCCATCGCGTACCACGATGGGCCGTGATGAGTCATCAACACGTGTCGCACTCCGGCGACACATGGCAGCGTACCAGGACACGTGGCAGAATGTGTCAGACCACGTGGCGACACGTGGCAGACGTGTCACGCCACGTGGCGAAATCTCAAAGAAAGGAGGCCGTCGCGATACGCGACGGCGTTGAAGAAGAATCCCATCGCGTACCGCGATGGGACCAGAAATTGGCTATAAATAGGAGGGGTTACGGATCATTTCTCACAACCCACAGCCACGCTCTCTCTAGAAATTCATTCTCTCTCTACCTCGATTTGCGTGCCGAGCATCGTTTTGCGTATCACCGACCCGAAAATATCACCTCGTAATCTGTGCCAAATACGCCGTTTCCTTGAAGTGTGTGCCACCCAAATAACCCGACATTCTGTCTCGAAGTACGTGCACGACCCGGCGGCATCTGAACATCGTCTCGATTTGTGTGCCGAGAAGGGTTGATCAAGAATTCCTCGATAAACGTGCATATAGAGCAGAAGTGTTGCCCGTATAAACTTAGAAATATCTAACTCCGAATACCCGTGCGAGGTAGGGGTTCTCCTAAGTTATTATTTTATTATTATAAATGGCTTAGACCATAGTCGGAAGTATAGCCGAACCTTGATTATGATTAAGAGTTATATAACTTTTCTTAAGCAAAGGTTATAGTTAAAATAATATTTCTTTATGATTAAGAAATATAATATTCATATAGAAATAATATAAAGTTAATGTTTCTACTTGAAGAAGAAACATGGTATGTAAATGATAAACAAACAAAGGGACTAAAGGTCCAAATGTTTTGAATAAACAAATGTTTTTATCAAGGTTAAAGCTATACGAAATAGACTAAAGTTCTAAAGCTAGATCGTTGATCTAGTTATTTATACAAAGGTTATTCTCGTACTATAGGTCTGAGGTAACAAAACAAGAAGAAGAAAACAGAAAACAGGAATCAGTATCAGAAACTGATTATAAACAGAAAAGGTGAATACGCCCCAAACCTTTTATAATGAGTCTGAATGTTTGCATAGGATTTACGAATCCTTAAAAACTTTGTATTACAAAAATAAGAAACGGACACTCTGATTAAGAGTATACATGTGTCTAGATCCAAACATACATGGTGACTCGGAGTTCCCCGAGGCCATGCATATCATCAACATGCCTCTGAAGGTTTACGGGGCTGTTCAGAGAAATGATATTGTGTATATAATTAATTGTACATGGTACTTAGGGTAATTTGATCCCAATTTAGTTGGGTGCCTAATGAGTAGTCACAAAGGTATTATTGTTGGTTTCACAAAGGTATTGTAAAGAAGATTTTTAGAGTCAGCGTTATTCACCAGCTTTGTGTTCACGTATTTTCCCACCCATGTTACAGGGAAACAAGAAAGGTTAGAACAGACAAGCAAGAAGAAATAAAAGATTGAAGTTATAGTCATTAGTGTAACGATTCCGACGAAACCAGGTATACCCTAACCGGTAGACGTTAGTTACGTCATATGTAATGTCGGGTACATGAGTTACCATGGTAATTATACGAGAATACATGGTTCATTGTATTGATTGTACGTGAATACATAATTCACTGTATTGAATATGCGATCAATCGATCGATAGTTATTGAAACCCGAATGAATCGAGGGTTCAATTATAGACGAAATATATAATATTTAGGCGATGTTTACAAAGTATTAAAGTTTCGGGATAAGTGAATTAAAGCATAGAAAAAGGATTTCGATTTAATGGTACGTTGGTACGTTAAACGAAACCTTTATTACCAAACCGAGCAAGAGACGATCGATCAAGCCGAAAAAGATGCACAATTATTAATACTATGATGTTTTAAGTTAACAAATGTCATGGTTTAAGTTTTTAAATCGGTTTTATATATATTTCGTTTTTAAGCCGAAAAACGACCGTTTTAACCTTGTTTTAAGCCAAATTTAACATTTAACCGAAAAACAAACTGAACCAGATTATCCAAAACATTATCCGGATATCCGATATCCAAATGAGTGGCCAAGAATGAAGAGGTGGGTCCCACCCCACCACCTCACTACTTCCGGTCGCAACCCCCTCACCCCATTTCATTTTATTTTTCTTTTTTACAAGCAATTCCATGTTCTCCCTTTCCTCTCCACAAGATCATGATCCAAAACCGAGCTTTTGTAGCAAGAAAACAAGGTAAAGAATCGAGTTAATCACGTTTCCATCTTCGTTTCTTGAGTTTATTTGCAAGAAAATGAGGTTTCAAAGATGAAAACCGATTCTTGCATGATCAAGTGATGTATACGGGTTATACAAGGGATCTTGGTCCAAGAAAGGAGTTAAACGAATCAAAAACGAATTTTTACGGTTAAATCTTTGTTTTAGTATCATAACCGTAACCATGAAAGAAATGGCTTGATCGTGAGTGTAACTTGCTTGGTATTGTGGTATGTTGTTTGTAGGCTCTGTGTTTAGTGGTAGATAAGGCGGAAAGACGAGTTTGTAGCTTGTAGTGGCGGAAAACGAAAGGTATATTCGGTTTATGTCGGTGTATGTGTTTTTGGACAGATTGTTGGTCGTTTAGAGTTAGGTCATAAAATTTTTCAGGGATTTTCTACACAAGAAAATAAGAGTTCTGTGAATTTTTGGTAATTTTTGGACAAAGGATGAATATTTGGTGAATTTAATGCTCGGTTTTGGCCAAAAATGGTGAAAAATAGTTAAATATCATGAAAAATTCTGGAAAATTGTAGATAAGCTTTTCATATCATGTATAAGTCACACACAAAATTTGAGGTCCGTTGGAGAAGTCTAAGTAGGCTTTTCGGTTAAACGGGTTCTAGGGATTTCTAGCTCGGTTTTAGTAAAAAGGGCATGTAAAAGAAGATTTTGGTTCTGGGAAAATTTCAGGGGACTATGTGGATGGCAGGGGACATCCAGGAAAAAAATTAGGGATTTTTCTAAGATCGTTTGGTATTTACGACATATTTAGTGTTTAAATGGTGTTTAAAAATAGATAAATAAATTTTAAATATAGAAATTAATTCTGGAAATATTTTTATAAATTTCCCCACGGTCAAAATGTTATTTGTACAAAATTTCAAGATCCGAGGTTAAACGGATAATTATTTGTGCTAATTATCAAACCTTTAAAGTTAAAACGCGTAAACCGGTGAAGTTCGCTTAAGCGAGCTGACTGGTGAATAAAAACCCTAAAAATGGACTATTTTCATATAATTGAGTTAAACAAGTAAAAATGAATCATCCGAAAATAATTCGGATGATTTGGGTATTTTTAACCGATTTAACAGTTTCCGGTACGCCAAAGACGGAAACGGGTCCCGCGGTCAATCGGGGCGTCTAAACCGAGTACTAATTTCACCACTTTAATTAAATTATCAGTCAACAACTATTTTCGGGTCGTGTGTGACCAAACTAATTTTGAAACATAAAATTGGATAACCGTGCTAGGCACGCAAAACGGGGAAAACAAGCTATTAGAAAATTTGACTGTTGAACTCTAAACGACATCACAATCTCAGTCCGGAAAAGTGTTTCTGGGTTAACCTTGCCCCCAGAACGGGTACAGTGTTGGGTTAACAGTGTCCCCAGATGTACCGGTTAACTTGGTTAAAGTTATATTAATAATGAGTGTATAGTAACGATCGTAGGGATCATATTACAGATTGGACGTGTTAACTGATAATGATTGTTGTTATCTGCTTGCATGTGCTAAGGTGAGTTTCATGAGCCCCTTTTTCTGAATTGTTTTCAAATATTTTCCCGGGGCGGAAAGCATGTTACTATTGAAATGTTTAAATACATACTGAACGCATGGATTTGCGTGTATTTATAAATATTTGATTGTACGGGAATCGTACGGAATTGGTACAGGACTGGGTTAACAGTGTCCCCAGATGTCTTTGGAAGTGTTTCCGGGTTAACATTGCCCCCGGAGTGAGTACAGTACTGGGTTAACAGTGTCCCCAGGGGTCCCTAGAAGTGTTTCCGGGTTAACATTGTCCCCGGAGTGTGTACAGTACTGGGTTAACAGTGTCCCCAGGGGTCCCTAGAAGTGTTTCCGGGTTAACATTGTCCCCGGAGTGAGTACAGTACTGGGTTAACAGTGTCCCCAGATAATATTATATTATGATATGGATTTATCATGGTTTACTAAAATTGTGAAACTCACCAACTATTCGTAGTTGACCCGTTTTCTCACATGCTTTTCAGGTACAATTAAGATGAAGTGATTGCTTACGTGCTAAGTGCCTGATGTGTGTAAGATTTGCGTGCAGGATGTTAGGATACATTATAACAAATAGAATTGTGTATCGTATTGTATGATGCGTGTATCACCTAGACGGTAATGGAATACAAGATAATGTAATTTGAAGTATATTAATGCATTCAGTTTTCTTTATAAACAATGTGGTTGATATCAGAGGTGTCTGTCGCATCCCGTTACGTTTCCGCTGCGGTTACGGGGTGTTACAATTAGATGCTATCTGATGGCTCATATATTTTATTTAAAAATATTATAAAAAGAGTTATGTTTTATAAAGAAATGTATTTGAAATATCAAGTGGGTATTTTAACCCGAGATTTTAATAAGTTTTCAATATAATAATATTTTAAAGACTTCCGCTATAAACAGCAACTCTGATATATTTACAAAACATGTAACAATTATTGACCACACGCCTAGGCCCTAAGATCGGGGTGTGACATGTGGTTTCTTGGCCGCCACCATGAGAACCCGTCTTGTAAAATATACCAGCAGGTTTGCCTGCAAGTTGTTGTGTTGTCCAAAGACGACCAGTTGGTTGTTAAATAAAAAAATGTTTTGAAGTGAGCGGCAATAAAACTGAATCATATTGGGTTTGGCGTACCTAGAAATTAAAGTTGAACAAGTTATTTCTGCATCATGCCACATATGGTGTTCAATATAAATAATGCAATTATGTACTTTCCGTATGCATATAAAAACATTTATAAACCTTAAATCTTGCTTTGACTCAAAACGAACCGAAATGACCTATTAAATCTTGCAATGGATCATATTGAAGTTGTAAAAAACTCCAATATTACTAAATACGCCCTTTAGTTTCAACTTGACTACAAATAACCTTTTTTTTATCTTTGTTCTCCTATGGGTTGATTTGAGGGAGAAGATCCTGTTGAGTTCTTAATAATTACAAGATTTTTTATGAGTTCATTGAATAAGTTCTATTTACTCAACAACTCCCCCCCCCCCCCCCCCCCGCCGCTTTATCAAACTGATCTCACACATGAAAACGTTATGTAACTTAAAAACAAATTTAAACTAAACTGAAAAACTGAACTTGCCCGTTTAGTTGTTGAATCGTAATATAATTAACACAATTCACTTTGTTGACCCATAACAGTTTTCTAGAAAAACAGTTGTATTCTTTTGACTCGAAATCGTGTTGGTTTTTAGTTTTTGTTTCGGTTTGATTTCGGTTTTTAGTCTTTGTTTCGTTTTGGTTTACTTTCAGTTGAAATAAATGACATGTTTGGTTCAGTCGGTTCATGTAGAAAGGGCACTCACCCTGTTTTCAGAATGAGCTTCGCGTGTTTATTTCAGTTGTTGCTTCATATACTTAGTGAAGCCAAAAATTAGTTTTAAAACGTAAAATCTCACCAACAAGTCACTTGGAGGCTTAGACTCGTTCTCATCAAATGAAGTTGAATCCCAATAAATGCTATGATCTTTTGCCACAGAATTCAGCACTTTAATTTTGTCAGCAATCAACAGTTTCAAGTGAGCCACAAGATTGTTGAACCTTAAACAAGTCAAATTAAAACATCAAGATAAAAGTAGAACATTTCAAATGTGTCAAAATTCACCTGGTGTAAATTAACTTATCAGGCAAGACTCTTTAAGCATTAAGATCATGATACAAAGCCCGCCATCTGCAATAGTCAAGTTCTTGTGCCAAATAGAAAGCCACAGTTAACCGCGGTGACTATTTCAAAAGTTGACTTTCCCTTTATATAACAACCAGGGTTTCTCGGATTAATATTTTTAGTAAATGCCCGACACACTCTTACGTTCGGGCTATTTATATCGCGTTTATCAAAAAGATTTAATTATTATATTATTATTTAATTTATTTATATAAAACATATTTATAACTTTCATAATTTGGCAAAAATTAACCTAAACTTATACTTTTACCCAATTATGTTTCCACCTTAAATCCTTAGGGTCCAAAATGCAAATATTATATATATTATTATTTTAACTTAATAACCCATGACCCATATTCGTTTACCCAGTGCAACCCATTAACCCAATTCGTAAACCCGTTTATAAATCAATAACTTGGACCTTAATTGACGGAATTGATTTTGGAAATCACTTATTATCATTGAAATCGGTCTTAACCGACACCAATTGTATCATCATTGATCCCTTTTACATTTTTAAACGAACCGACACTCGTTTAATCTTGTTGGACACGAAAACGTTGTTAATAATTCAATTAAACCTACTTATACAATCCTTATAACCTCGCCGACTAAACCCCTATAATTAATTTGAGTATTACGAGCTGCTGCAACATGTTCTTTAATCGCGACTAGCCGGCATTGTTCGTCCGTAATACCCTATTCTTGCGACGCGTTATTAGGTAATTGAAGTTATGGTCCTGCTCGTTTATGATCTGTGATCAAAAACCCTAACTTAATTTTGTTAAACATCAACGGATCTAATCAGATAAGATTGTTAGGGTTTGTTCTTGTTTCCGTTCAGGTTGCGTTTGTTTATAATTAATTGTTTCTAAGTTATAACGCATGAACTGGTTAGCCCAGTTGGTTGGAACCTTGGTTGTGGAGTGGCAGGTCGTGGGTTTGAGTCTCTGCCACCCCGTTTTGTAACTATTTTTAGCTGTTTTAATAAATAATATATATAACAACTAATAAATAAATTATCTTTTTATAAAACCGACAATAATACCTGTATTTTTTCCCGCATCTTTGTTTCGCCCATGTGTATATGTATATGTGTATATAAATATACATATATGTATATATAGGTATAAATAATACCACGTAATTTATATATTGGATTATAAATTTAATATATATTAAAAAGGTAAATTTTTATTCTTATATATTTGGCAAGTTAATTAATTATAAAAGATGTGTTTTACTTTTACACATATTTTTGCATAATAAAATACCATATTAAATATTATAATATAATTTTAAACGCATTTATAAACTAATAATATAATATAACTTAATAAGAATCATAACTATCGAACTCTCATATCGTATCTAGTTCATTAACTTAGCGTATCCGCATTCTATCTTCCTTTTTAGGCTTTGTCATCAACGCATGATTTCTGTGAATAATCATTCCTAATAATTCTCCTTTTACTTTTGTTCGTCTATCGAGGTGAGTACCACATTCCCCTATTTTACTTATTTTTCACGTTTTGGGGACATATGCGTAAATTTTATTTTACTTATACTCAAAACTGCAACTATTGTCTTATGTGTTAACAACTTATTCTTACTTGTTTATGTGCTTATTTGCTTTGTATTCTTCCGCATTCAGAGAGGTCTAACATAATCTCAGTCTAGTATGATCATACGCCAGTCGTTATAGCCTATGTGCCTCTCGACATCTCAGTTATACTTGCTCATTTGGTTAATTTGTTATTCTCATATGACTTGTTGCAGCTACATATTTTGTTATATATACTATATGTACAATTAAACTGGTGTGTTGCTCACCCAACCTTGTGTTGACAAAACTATTCTATTTTCAACGCATATGCAAGTTATCGTGTGACGTGATTATCAAGATTGTTTGAAGCAACTTAGGATGCATGTTAGATAAGAAGATACAAGAATTAGATTTGAATGCTTATTTTACTTGTTTACTTAGGAGTTTGATGTACTTGACTATTTAATAAAATTTAATAGATATTGACACTTTTAATATTGCATATAGTAACCTTTGAAAAGCTGTGAGCAATCATTTTCGCCCGGGCATTTCCGCCGTAGGTTGGGGTGTGACACTTTAAAAAGGTCAAATATTATAAGTTTGTCATCTAGATTTGCAATAAAAATCAATAACTGAATTACTCATAATGAAATAGAAAGTAAATCAGGCTCTCTCGCTTGAGAGAGCCTCATTAGAGTTCAACCCACATCAAGAGTACACACATTACAGCGGAAATCAACTGACAAATCAGAAAATAAAATTATCCAAGACAGGCCCGAACACTCGGAACAAGTGGCTGCAAATATTAATTTGACAAGTCAGCAGACAGACAAAGACAAAAAAACTACGATCAAAATTGATCTGAACAAATGTTTTACCTAAGATGCTCTAGTGTTCTGACCTTCTCTTCCCATTTCAATGTCTTCAAAGTTGATTCGTGGTATCACCTTTATGTTGGCTTACCAACCGGTTCCAAGCCATCATCCATGGCAGATGTGAATATCAGCAGACGTTGCAGCCATTAAATAACTTGAAGGCCTTCAAACAAAGAACCAACATACCAATATTACTCCATACCAGTAATGTCCAAAACACCATTGGCACAATTAAAAAAATCAAATGAGCATTTATTTTATTCATATGTTTACTAACCTTAACATGGATATCATGACATTAAATCACAAAATGTTGTCTCATTCAGTTGTTAACTTTAAAAATTAAAACCCTCCATTTTGTCTACGCAAAATGATAGCGGGTATTACAAACACATACCTAATATCACACATCTGACAAAGTTAATTCTTCCATGACTTAATTGTGAGAACTAAACGATATGGGAAAGAAAAAAGTCAAAGGTAAAATAGATTATAATGACAACAAAATTCACTATTGGAATGTGTCACTTACCTTTAGAAACCGTGGACAGAACTACACACCCATTCATGGAAATAACAACGAACCCTTCAGCATACTAAATTCCATAAACAAACAAACAAACAACCCTAACTACAAACCAAAAAAAAAATTAACGAATATACCTTGAGGTACAACATGAAGATAAATAAGACAACCCTGAAACCATGAGCAATCAATAACAATCATAAGTAAACTATATTACATAAATGAACAACACAAAAGGTGACAAACAAAAAAGGTTCAGAAAAGGAAAAAACGAACCATTTGGCTAGGAAATCGACTTGTAGCCGTCGATTTGTTACCATACACCACCTTCGTTGCCTCCGTTTAACAAATCCACTGCCTATTAACACATACAACCACCACTATAGTCGAACATCAACTAAGCCGCCACCTAAGATTCTCCGTCTTCACTTGCGTAGATTTAAGGTTTGTGAGAACGTGTGGTATGGAGTGATGTGGTGGCTGAAGTAGTTTGATGGGGAGAAATGTGAATGTTTAGGGTTCGAGAAGAACAATAAACCTAGTCTTGGTATGGTTTGAATTTTGAATCTGGTCATCTGAATTCCTTAACCTAATTGTTATACACAATGCATAAGGAGTTGTACAACTCTTAAAATTAAGAGTTTTTGGTAAATTACCATATCGTCCTTCCTATATGTATTATAATATAGTATAGATAGTATAGATTTAGACTAGGATATATCTCGTGTTACACACGGGTGGAAAACATATCAACAAACCATATAAATATAGACAGCATATTCAACCAACACAAATATGTTCCGAGCAAAATGATACTTTTCGGCTGGCAAAAGTAATAAACTAAAATATTTTTCCTTTTTTTTACCTTTTTTTTGGAATATGCTCATATTGAATAATTTCATAAGGAAACATTTCACAAACAAACAAATAATTAAATATGATTTATAAGGAAATATTTAGTAGTTTATGAACTTTATGGTTTAAAGTTTAAATTTTTGTTATTTTGAGAATCCAAAGTTGATATTCGGTTAGATATATATATTTTATTTTTGACATCTAGGAATAAATATATTAATGACTTTAGTTGAAAGTGACATTAAAATCATAATAACTTGAAATAAATGGTTATTAAAAATAATTTTTTTTATTTAAAGCTTGAATATTGAAAAATAATGAAATTGTCAAATTCATTAAAATTCGATTTTTGAATAACTGGTTAAAGTCAAATTATATAACATAGTTTTGTAAACTTCAAATAAATGACGAAAATCTGAATTTGAATGGTGAAATCGGCTTCTAAAATGTCATATTAAATGTGTATTATTTTAAAATATAAAGTACGATAATATTGGAAAGTATAATAATGTTTTAAGTTGTTGACATTGGTGATTTTATTTGCTATGATATTAAATTTCAAATGAATCAAATTTATTAAAATATATTAAATGGACTTTGACTAACAACAATATATGATTGATTATATAAAAATTAAATAAATTTCATGAATTGTGAATAATACATAAATATATGAATAATAACAAAAATATATATCAATATTAAACAAAAAAATAAGAAATTTTATCAACAAATCCTCAATCCATGAAATTAGCAATATCAAGTTGGGGACATAACCTGAAATGGGAAAATTAAATATTAATATTAATATTAATATTAATATTAATATCACATAATAAACAAATTACCAATTATGGAAGATTTGAATTATGTATACAAATATAATATTGATGTTCTAATTGATAACCGGAATATTTGAATCGTGTTACCGGAAAAATGAAATAGGGAAAATCTCCATTGTATCTTCGACTTTGATATGTAAATAAGGGATGAATAATAACTTACATTGTAGAAGTTTGAAAGGAATAAAATTTTATGTGAAATTGGAAAATTGGGAAATCAATTTATTATTTTTAATAATTAAAAACTTTTAAATTTTTAATAAAAAGTCAACATAATAATTGTGATCGAGGAAAATAAGGAAACCTAATTTGAAATTATGAATCAATTAATGAAAATAAATAAAATTTAAATATTAAATAAAGTAATGTGTTAAATATATTAAACTAATATTTTAATTATTATAATTAGTTAGGTTTTTATCCACATATAATAAGATTTTCAAATTTAAATTGATACGTAAACAAAATAAATTGTGTTTGAAAACTTAATATCAAATTGTTTGTATGTTAGAATTGGAAGATGTATATTATGTTTAAAAAATCTGTTAGTTATTACATAATTCAAATATAATACGTTTTTATTATACATTATTGTAAAAATAATGACATTAATATTTTGTGAAACTTAAATAACGATTTATAATAAATGAAATTTTATATAACTTTGAAAAGAGTAAAAAGGCTATTTTGACTTTGAAAATAATTAAAGGTTTAAAAAATATATATTAATGTTCAAATTTACGTAAAACTAAATTAGGTTTAAAGTTAAACGTAATTAATATATTTTTTTATTTTAAATAATTAATATATATATTTTTGAATTATGAAATTTTACTAACAAAATATTTTTAATAATTTTTTATTTTGAATTATTAAATTTTAACTTTAAATCCCGTATATTATTATGTTTAGGTTTTTGGAAAGTTGTTGAAAATTCAAAAACATGTTAAAATTGTATTTAAAACTCTTAAAGTGTGAAAATTTTGTTTAAAATAAAGGTTGTTTTCAAATAATACAAAGATGACATGAATTTGAATTCAAATTAAACAATATCATATCCATTGGTTTTTAATTTTAACAACTTTCCAAATAATAGTTTAGTGCATGTTATATTTTGCTTCATTTTTTTAATCATTTTTATTAACAAAATTTATATGCTACTAACATCATTTACAATATATAGTTTAATGAATAATTACAAATTGCCGTTGAACATCATCATCTTCACCATAAACTTCAACTTCAACATGAACATCCTTAACACCAAAATGCGGGTAAGTACTTGTATGCCTTAACTAAACAATCACAATATAATAAATATGTAAGGATGATATTGAAGTTATCATAAAATGATTATAAAACTATGAGGTTCATTTTATTGATCAAAAATAAGTTAATAACAAAGATAACAAAACTGAAAAGTAAACATATAAAAAGAGTAGAGAATCAATTGGTTAGGTTTTACAGTGACCGATTGCGTTTATAACGTACAACAAAGATTTTGATTAAACTTTCAAACGGTAAGGGTTTGATAACCTATGATTTCAATTAAACTTAAAAAAAACATCGATTAAAAGAATACCTTAGATAGATAGAAGACTGAACTTATGATTGAATAAGAACTGGAGTGGTAATTAGAGTTTTGGATGATGGTAGGGAATGAGAATGATTGTGACTGATAAAGGATATTAAATAATATAATACTTAAAATTCTGGGTTGTTAGGTTAACGGGGCACCCAAAACCCGCGAGAATTAACACTTAAATGGGTAGTCGGGTATTTTAAGTAATAGTTAATGATTAATAAGGAAATGATCTACATGGCATCTAGGTGGCATCCTATATAAATAACATAGTTGATTGCATGTGGACAATTGTAATGCTTTAATAGTATTGTTATATTAATAGTGGTGTTTTGGGGATTTGCTCACTAAATAGTAACCTCTTTTATTTTCTTAAAATTGATCACAAAGGTGTTGTATTTTAAAGTTTGAGCAAAAAGTTTTTTTTAAATTCATAATTTTCTTCTACCTATTCTTTATAGTTGTCATTTATAGTTGAACTAGTATTTGATCCGTGCGTTGTAACTGGATCGTGAAACTGAACAAAGTTGTGCGTTGTTGCAGAGTTAAATCAATCAAAAATTACTAAAATGAATATCGATATCGGTCCCATAATACAAGTTGTGTTGTAAAGGCCAATGACAAATGTTTTACATCAAAAATATCGAAAATCATATATAAGGATAAAAGTGAGCTTCACACGTTGCAAACATAAAAGAAATTGTTTTTATTTGATTCATATTTATATTTATTTTTGTAAAGTTACAAATTATAAAAAATTGAAATGTGTATAAGCAAGGTTATCTTTGAGATAAAATTAAGGAAAAAGTATCGATCCGTCTAAAGTTGTGGCCCCCTTCACCCCTTGAGTGAGAGATGGACAAACTTAAAGAAAAAAAGAGAAACAAGTTGTACAAACTCAAGAACACATAATACAAATAAAACTTGCACAAAAAAAATGAGTGGCCAATCATGTGAGGTAAAGAGTTTTTTTACAATCAATATAGAATAACCTCAAAAAATCCTCATCATCTGTCACTCTTGAGGATTTAGCACTTGAAATGCAAAATGCTTTGCAACATTTTACTAGAGAAAAAACCTCAAAAAAAACGTCCAACAGTTACAACTAGGGCTGTCAATTTCTGACACGACCCGAAAACCGACACGAACCCGACACTAAAAAATATAGATTTTGGGTCGGCTGACACGACCCGTTTTCTTAAATAGGTCAACCCGAACCCGACCCGTAAAAAATATGGGTCAACCCGAACCCGGCCCGTCAAAAAGTGGGTTGACCTATTAACCCATTTAAAAAACTTTAATAAAGTTAATATTTTGATTTTAAATATAAGAAGTGTTAAATTTTAAAGTTAAATAATATGATGTATAATTTTTCATATATTATTAACTTTTAAAAATTAAACTAATTACTTAATAAATATTTTATCCACTCTTCACTTCCAGTATTTGTATTCTATTAATCATAACCGTCTATTCTTTTATTATTTCCATTAGTTTATTCTTATGTTAAGCAAACTATGTGAACCTAAGTTTGTTAAATGGAAATGAGAGATAAACACACAAAAACAATTAGATCTATCACAAAGTTATTAAAATGTTTTATATGAATAAGAGTAATTGATTGTATAGGTTATTAATAAGCCACTAGATATTAATCATATTCGTAAATGAACGTAAAATGGGTTGACCCGAAATACAACCCGAACACGACACGAATTTAAATGGGTCGACACGACACGACACGAATAAATATATGGGTTGGGTTAGGGTTGAAGAATCTCAACACTCCAACCCGCCACTAACCCGATAACCTGCCAACCCGACACGATTGACAACAGTTATTGAATGTTCTGAGAAGTTAAATTTGGTTGGGTTAGAGCCAAAGGACCCTCTATTTTTAGTTGCTTTTCACATTTTTGGAGTGTCCTCATACATGAGAGAGGCGTGGATGGCATTGCCAAGTATTCCCAACGTGTTAAAAGGGTGGATAGAGATGACGGCTAAAAATTTTGGACTTATGAAGTAGTGAAGAACATGGGTTTTGTTGAAAACATAATTTGCTTTTGGTGTATGCTTTTTTTTTTGTTGTTGAAAACATTATTTGTTTTTAGTTATGTTGAAAACATTGTATGCTTTTTTGCTTATGTTGAAAATATTGCATGCTTTTTGGTTATGTTGAACATATTGTATGCTTTTTTTGCTATGTTAATAGTTGTTATTTATGGCTACGTTTAATGGTTGTTTATGTTATGAATGAATCATTATGTGGTGACTTTCCACATACTTAACCTCCATAATTCATTATGTTTGTACTAATGTTTTAGCCCTATAAATAGAGGTTGTATTTTGTATTGTATAGAGCTCAAGGAATAAGAACTTCAACTTTCTCTAATTCTCATTTTCTCTATACACTATGATACTATGCATATTCAATATAGTTAATAGGTGGTTGTTTTACAACACGTTATCAGCACGAATTGCTTTTTGAGTTGGATCGCACATCGTATTGTAAGTCATGTTATCTAGTTTATTAATCGTTGCTTGTTATTCTCTCAAACATAAACTCTATTGTAGTTCATATAATTTTCGGGTTAGTTGAGATTTGTATATATTATTATAATACAACTATAAATAGAGGGTTATTGTATTTGATCTAAAATACTCAATGAAAAGACTTATCTCATCTATCATTCTTTACTATATCTATCTTTATATTATGTTCTTATGTTCTTATTATGTTTATCTACTAGATGTGTGATTCAATTCCACCCATTCCCTGTAGTGAATGAGATGTGATGATATAATGATCGATGTAAAGATCATGAATATGACTAAAGAAATTGTAATGATGTCATCATGAAATTTGTCTTGTTATTAATCCATTCATTGAAGTGAATGTGACGTGATATAATGACTAATGTAAAGTCCATGATCATGATAATTGAAGAAGTTGTTATGATGTCCATTTGAATAATGAGAATAACTATGTTATTGAGGTTATGATTATACAATGATCATTATAAAGGTCATGATCATAGTAAATGAGGGATTGTGATGACCCTCACATTGATAATTAGATCAACCATGTTAATATTAAAAATTGACCACAAGAAGCGGCACTCTAAGGGAGTGATTATACGTGAATAAAATACGGTAAACGTGTTTTAACATGAATGTTTGGAATGATAATACATTATTCTCTCGTATTTTTTGTCGTGTAATAAACAAACACGAGTGAAACTAAAACATGTATGATCACAAAACCAGAAATTTATTGATCATGATTCTTAAATATATTGGCTTGACCGGTTAGACCATTCCAAGTCATTAATGATGTGAAAATATTGAAGAACCAGAAGATTTTTCATAGTAATTAAACATACAATGTTTTCTCTCACCATAACTTAATTATCACCCAACTAATCTGAGTGTAAATCTCTAATATACTATTGAAATGAAAAATGGATATGTGTATCCCGACATGATGCCATTTAGTTTAAAATCGATGCATCGTTTAAATGGTTATCAAATTCGCAACCTGAAGTTTGTGTGACTTGTGACTTAGCTGATAGCGATCACATTATTCTAGACTATTTTGATAAATATGGTGATCTTGATTCACATTTTAGTAATGATTATTGGAATACGTGTTAAACTACATGTGACAAATTTTTGCTTTTGTCGATGACGATGATCTAACGTCTATGATTGATTGCAAAACCAATAATCATGAGAGCAAGAGTTCATATTTGTATGTTGCAGCATATGTTTTTACGTGATGTATTATTAATTCACATATGGCCAATTAGTTATAATAATTCATTCCCATTACAATTGGTTTTCGGTCAGGAACCAAATATTTCCCATTTATAGTTTTAAAAAGTGCATAACACATTGCAATTACTCCACCACAATGCACAAATATGAGACATCTAGGAAGGTTGGGAATATATGTTGGATATGGAAAAGTATTGATAATTATGTATTTAGAGTCATCAACGTGGGATTCTTTTACTACTCAATACTGATTTTTACTTAAACAAAATAATATTTCCAACATGAAGGGGAAATAAGAAGCAGTTGGAAAATTAAAAAAGTTGTAATGAATTATCATTATGCTGATCCTCAAGTTAAAAAGTTCAAACAAGAAGTTAAAAAGATAATTCATTTACAAGAATTTGCGAATTAACTACCAGATGCATTCACTGACCTAAATAGAGTGACTAGCTAAGTCACATATAACAACTGCTAGTGCTCCAATTAATATTATTGAAATGACAACCATACATTGGTGATGAGTCTATGGCACACCTGAAGCGTGATAGATTATTCGGTTTAAAGAATAAAAATCCTCGAAAATGGAGCAATTAATGAAAATGGTCAAGTCGAGGTATAATGAAATATTCTCTTTAAGAGGCGATAGACATGATGGTTCTAGAAGAGAACCTCATGTACCTGAAAACAAAAGAGATCTCAACAAACTATATCATGTCTAGATATATATGGAATCGAAAAAGAAATCGACGTCGTTGATAATTTTTGTATAGCGGTTGAAATAATGAAAACGTTGAGGATCAAGAACTAAGTTCTGCCGATAATGAGATATTAAAATGATTGGCCAACATGAATAGATGCAAATGATGCAGAACTGAATTCTCTCACGAATCTGCTAGTTTTTGGACAAGTGGTCCATACAACTAATTTTTGTAATATATATTAGATATAAAAGAGTCTTTTCTGCGAAAGCGTGATAAGAAAAATAAAATTATGCAAGGTAATGCATAATTAGTGGCATAACGATGAGGAATTATATTCTCTAGTGGTGGATGCAACACAATTTAATCTGGTAATACAAGAGAGAAATAATATGCATCTGATAAATATTATGATGATGAAATTTATCCTTGAAGGATTTAAATTGCCAAAATCATATATAATAAGTTCTCGAGAATGATATGATGGTATTATATAAATTTGGATCCGAGTACATGTTATTCTTATATACATTGATGAATGGAATATATATGGAACTCCTGGTGAGTTACCTAACATGATTTATTGGTTAAAAGTAATCATCTTAAGGATGTAATTCCTATGCATTAATAAGCATATGGTGATATTGAATAAACTATGTACAAGAAATATACAATATGGAATGAAATTAAAATAATTCTTGATGACATCTTTAAATATGACATAGAAAAGAATGTGCTAACCAGATAAAGTTTATGTGTCAAACTCTTGAAGAGTAAATTTGTATACATGATTGGTTAACATAAAAGGAAGTCCATGATGGAATGTAAAACCTTTTGAGTCGTATATTGTATACATGATTGGTTAACATAGAAGGAAGTTCATAACAATTTATGCGTGCATGAAGCATTTAAGCTAAAAACTCAAGAAATTTATTATATGAAATTAACAAATTCTATACGTGAACTCTAAAAGCCGAGTCAGATATGACATAATCAACTCGGTGATTATCTCTTGGAAAAGAGATGTGACTATGATATATTTGATCCATGTATGGAATATTTTAATATTAAATCAATAATATCATGTTGATGATTGCATTGTATCTTATAAATATATGGTATGTGTATAGAGCATTTCTATAATGACATTTTTATCAATCAAACTTCATATATAAAATGTTGGAGCATGAATGAAGTTCATCTAATATAAAACAAATACTCTAATTCTAAATTCAACATCTTGGTCAAGAAGTACTATAGTTTATTGCAACTGATGCGATATTTCTTGCTAGTTATACAAAACTAGATATATTATTTATTTATATTTATTGATATGATATAACTTGTTTCAGTGAAGAAGCTTTTGAAATGAGCTAAAGATAAATATTTTGATACATTCAAGATATGAAAGATATGAGTTTATATTTTACTAACCCGTAAAAAAAAGATTTGGTTAGTTATGTTAATGCAGGGAATGTAATATAGCAAAGTCATAGATGTTGTGGTACTTATTTACAAGATAAGGCAAGTCACTTATATACAAGATGATGTACTATTAGTCATACACGAAGATTTCTCCAAATAATGAAGTGTATGCTACAAGATCAAGCGGTGGATTCTTAACTAATAAGTCTCAAACAAACTTTCCAAGAAAGATTGAAACCACACACTTGAAGGATGTATAAATGAGGGGGGAGTATTATACGCGTTGCACTCTTTTTCCCTTAGCTATGGTTTTGTCCCAACGGGTTTTCCTAGCAAGGTTTTTAATGAGGCAACATAAACAAGCGTATTTAAATGGGATTATATTATTATCTTCATCATGTGGATAGTCAAGGGGGAGTGTTATGAATAAATCGTTATGTGGTGACTTTCCACATACTTAACCTCCATAATTCATTATGTTTGTATTAATGTTTTAGCCCAGTAAATAGAGGTTGTATTTTGTATTGTATAGAGCTCAAGGAATAAGAACTTCAACTTTCTCTAATTCTCATTTTCTCTATACACTATGATACTATGCATATTCAACATAGTTAATAGGTGGTTGTTTTACAACAGTTTATGTTTTATTAACAGGTTCATTATGAATAATGACGAGAAAATATTTTTAGTAGTTCTTATGTACTTGTATGTCCGCTTTTTTTTGGAAGAGGGTTTGAAACGAAAGCGAGACAATGATTCGAAAATGATGGGACATAAATACACGCTAGAGTTATTGCAAGGAAATCCCAGACAATGCGTTGAATTGCTACGTATGTCCCGTGAATCATTTGTCCGACTATGTGCACATTTTAGAACAAATTATCCGTTAAAGGATAGTAAACATGTTTCGGTTGAGGAGAAGATGGTTATGTTTTTTTATGATAATCACCCATAATCAACGTTACGTGGTTATCAAGCCTAGATTTCAACAATCAAAGCAAACAATTCATAAATTTTTTTATAAAGTGTTGGATAAAATGATGCTTTTCGCCAAAGATATGATAGTAGCAATTTCTTTCAATCCGAATCCAAACATTATGGGACATAACAAGAGGCTACGGCGGGTTTTTATAGGAGCGGTTGGTGTACTAGATGGGACCTGGATACATGTTGTTGTTCCTACTAGGCAACAAGATTTATATAGAGGATGGGAAAAGGGGGATTGTTACCAAAACGTATTAACAATTTGTGATTTTAACATGATTTTTACGTTTCTTGTGGCCGGATAGGAAGGGGTAGCACATCATTCTAGAAAATTATCAGTGGCATTATCAGATCCACATGTGTCATTCCCATTTCCACCACCAGGTATGTTTATTGTTTGTTAATTATTTCTATGTTAGTTTAATATTGTAATTAATTGTAAATTTTTACTGAGAAATATTATCTTTGTGATGCCGCGTATGCACACATACGAGGATTTATGGCTCCATATCGTAATGTGAGGTATTGGCTTGGAGATTTTCGTCGGAGACATGCGTGAACCAATGAAGAAAAATTTAATCATGCACATGCAAAACTTCGGAACGTCATTGAACGTGCTTTTGGTGTCTTGAAAGCAAGATTCCCTATATTGAAGAGGATGGCACCATTTCCATTGAAAACACAAAGGAACGTTACCGTTGCATGTTTCGCGCTACATAATTTTATTAGGAAACTGGGTTTGGACGATGAGTTGTTTACACAATACGATCAACCCGATGTGTCGCTTGGAATTAGTCGTGGGCACATTGATGCTGATGAAGACGAGGTTGAAGCACTTGACACTACATCAGATGGGGAATATATGACTCAGTTACGAGATGAAATTGTTGAGCAGTTAATGCAAAGTACAGAACAAATGATTTAAAAAATGTTATTGTGGTTTTATGAATATTATTTCAGTGATGTTGACTATTATTTAAATTTCGATGTTGAAGACATTTTTTTATTTAAGTTTCAGTTTATTTAGATTTTAGTTTATTTTAGCAGCCCGTAGACAATAAAAAACAAACAGTATTGTTGTTGCAGACTGTAGAGGTTTGGTCCACTTCTTCTGCTATGTATGTTGGTCCGCAGATTGCAGACATTTTACCTCTGTAAAAACAAACAACACCTATGAGTAAGTACCTAATGGTACAGATTTTTCCAAAATCTTAGTACCGGTACCAAAAATGTGTGAATAATGATATTCTACCGGTTCGAATGTAAAATTCGAGAAATACCCGAACCATAGTGATCGATTACTAAATCGATAGTTTTGATTGCAAGAACGAATCTTACTATTATTATTATTATTATTATTATTATTATTATTATAACCTGTAGAGATAGATAGGACTGGTGGCTGTACCCATCTTCTCTTCTCTAACTTTCTTTCTTTCTTTCTTTCTCTTTTCGATTGATTGATTCATCAGGTAAGGTAATCAATTAATCAATCAATCAATCCCCACATCTTTTTTTCTTTTCCATCCAATTATTACAGATTAATTTCATGATTCTGTTTATACCAACACTTATGTCTTAATTAATTAATTACTAATATCGTTACGTTGCGTCTTCAATTGTTACATGATGATGCGTACTTTCTGATTATTATTATTTAATTCCGTAGATGCATTTCTTCTATGTCAGTTTCAAAGTACAGATTATTTCATTTTGAATGATAAGTACTATTATTAATTGCTCTGCTTTTTTTTATTTTTTATTATTATCGTATGATTTGATTTCGTAATCAGTAGGGCTGTAAACGAACCCAATGGAATAATCGTGCTTTTTCGTTGAGGAAATGAACTTGTTCGTGAGCGGTTCACAACACAGACAATGTTTTATTGATTTGGCTAACCGAGAACGGCCGGTGTGGTGTTTTTTAGCATTCATATTGATATGTTAATTTACGTATGAACTAATGACTCGTATATTTTTGTCTTATAGTTAATGGTTTTGCTTAAATCTATATGATAAGATTAGAAAAACCATTACAAATATTAAAAATCTTTAATGAACAAACCTTATTGAGCGTAAACGAACACAATTGAACGAACGTGGCCCCTGTTCGTGCTCGTTCATTCAGTTAATCGAACGAAACTCCTTGTTCATGTTTGTTTGTTTATTATAAAACGAGCATAAACGAGCTTCCAGTCGAACCTTTGGTTTGTTTACAGCCCTAGTAATCAGTTTTGTTGCTCTGATATCATTTGGCAAATTAGCAAGTTTAAATGTTTAATAATCTCTAAATCAAATTAAAACCATAATAGTGTGGTGATGCTATTTTACGAATGGTTTATATGGAGTTTAATGAAAATTGTAACTTATATCAATCTCATGTTACTTGTTATAATGTAGGTACATTTGTGCTAATTTCGAGTTTTGAGGTTATTCTTTATAAGTTTTAATAATCTATCAACATTTGGTTAATGGGATCCGAAGGGCCTCCATCGGTAACATTCCACGTGACGGGCTTTAAGAAATTCCATGGAGTTTCAGACAATCCAACCGAGACGATTGTTAGGAATTTGGAAAATTATTTTAAGAAAAACGGTCCACCAAAGGGAGTGAGTATCGGTAGTTGCACGGTTCTCGAGACTGCGGGCCAGGGAGCTGTGGCTCCTTTATATCAGACGTTACAATCCGCTTTGAGCAATGACACACAACAACTGGATTCTAACAAAGTTATTCTGGTCAGTTGCTTCTTTCTTTAATAATCTTAAAATGTTATTAATTTGTTTGTTTTTTTGGTAATTATTTCATATGTTATGGTTCAGATCAATTTGTATACTGTGAAGCTAAATAAAAAACAAGCACACGATTAAATGGTTGTATATTGGATCCTTGAGAATTGTAAATCGTGCTTATTTCCACTAACAGGTTTAAGAATATTGATCATGATGTTGAAATGATGAATGACACAAGTAGAATTTTTTAACGAACTTAGAGCTTATAGCATATCACATTAGAACAATTTGAATTATGCTACTGTATAGAATGTAACAGTATTATGTTGTTTGCTAAAAGATGAATCTATAAATCATTTCTTCAGTGCTATCATTGTTCTGAAACTAGAAATGAGATAACATTTCACAAATCATAATCTAGAAAAAATGATAAAAATCTATAGTAAAGTTCATATTTATGTAGGATGGAGGGATTATAATATGTTTTTTCATCATTGTTTATATTACTATGCATGTCACGGTCTTCAAACCTACGTTAAACTACCAAATTGATGCTCTTTTAAAACGACCTGCTTGACCTGAACGCATTTTGCTCAGAACCCATATTCGAACCTGTTCTAATCTGGGCCCGTTTTAACCCAAGCCCGCCCGACCTGGCTTGTATCCATAGATCAGTTTTTTGTTTTTTTTTTCTTTTGTAATATTGATGTCAGTCTGTAATAGCATCTTTAACAAATTTTATTGCGATTTCAAATCTATGTTGCAGTTACATTTTGGAGTTAATAGTGGGGCCACAAGATTTGCTATTGAGCATCAGGCTTTAAATGAAGCTACTTTTCGGTGTCCTGATGAGATGGGATGGAAGCCTCAGGTCGGTTTTAACTCGTTAAACCATTAATGTACTGCAGTTACATGGTCTGTAAAGCCATCTTTTTTTTTTCTTTCAGAAAGTGCCTATTATTCCTGCAGATGGTGGGATTTTAAGAGCAAGAAAGGTATAATCAGCAGTTTTTTTACCTGAAAGAATTTACCGTCGTGATTTTATTTTAGGGTTTCACGCCCTGCTTGTGGTGCACGCATATAATGTATATATGTGTGAACCCTCGGGTGGGTAAAAGTGAAATTGCACTAATTTTGACGTTATTTTACTAATCTCGTGAAAATAACGTTAAAAGTGATGGAAGGTTAATCAAGCATCATGTGGTGGCGTTGATAGCCGAAAGACAAGGGTGCATGCACCAATCGGTCGGTGTCCCAATGGTTGAGTGTTATGTGTCTTATGTCCAAGGCTTGATGCAAAACTACTATAGAGCCGGGGGTCTCACCGGAAGCAGCCTCTCTATCCCTATGGGGTAGAGGTAAGGCTGTCTACATCTTACCCTCCTCAGACCCTACCATAGCTTTGCTATTGGTGGGATATACTGAGTACGATGATGATGATGATGATGATTTTATTTTAGGGTTTTACCACTCTCGTTGAAATGTTCTGATTTTATTCTTAAAGCATGCTTTTTACTTGTATGTGCATATTATATAGAATCTTGAGATTATAATACCGCATACTATCTGCATTTTTAAGGGAAAACTTCACATAATGGTAACCAAGTTTCGCTTATGTTTCACTAAAGTCGGTCAACCTTTTTTGCCTTTTCAAAGTCACTCAACTTTGATTTATTGTTCCAAATTTGTGCAATAATTGTTGGCTTGATGACATGTCTTTTTCTTTATTTCTTTATAGGATCCAACTTTACAGAATAATAACCAAGTTTCCTATTTTTTCCATTAAAGTGACTCAGCTGTTATTTACTGTTCCAATCTTGCGTGTTTACAAAGTTACCATTTGATGACGTGTCAAGTCACTTTTTTAAAAAAAATTCCTAATACTTATATGGATTATACAAATACTGACATGTATATTCTTTTTATCTTTTCATGCCTATGTCATTTTTTATTTATTAATTCAAAATAATGTGGACTGTGTTTTATTGTTAGCGGGCCAAACATGTAAAATTTGAATTCTTTATTAAGGAAACAGATCAACCGAGTTAAAGTAGCCCGTGGTTTTCATTACAGCCCAATGGTTTGTTTTATTCGGAAAAAATTGGATCATAGTGTTGACGGCCAACACACCCGGCCAGCCCATTCTCTTTTGAAGCTTACATCAAGTTAAATGTGTGAAATTTTAAATAGATGATGCCAACTTATTATTTTAATTATGTATGCAGACATTTCTTCCTGTAGATGAGATAACCAAATCCTTGGCCAAAATGGGTTATGACGTGGCAACCTCTGATGATGCGGGCCGCTTTGTATGCAACTATGTATACTATCATTCCCTTCGATTTGCAGAGCAAAATGGGATTAAGTCTTTGTTTGTACACGTGCCACTCTTCCAAACAATAGACGAGGATACCCAAATGCAGTTTGTTGCGTCCTTGTTGGAGGTACTTGCTTCTTTATGTTAGAAAATATTATCCAATGTTGTCTGTTTGTCTTTGTCTGCCTGTCTCTCTAATTCTCTATATTGTCGTCTCCAAGAGGGAATTCGTGTTTTGTTTAATAATGGTGTTACTATGCGTTTCTGCATAGTTCGGAAGTTGTGAATATTTGTTTTAAGTTGTTGTGGTTCATCCGTGACCTAGTTCGGGTTGTATTTGTATTTATATATGGTCTTTTGGCGTTACACGTGTAATTCATAATCATTCAAGTGATTCTTAAGCCAAAACTTATAATATTGTGTGGATTGAAAATCAAAGAAGAAGCATATCATATTATCATGTCTATGTTTATCTAAAGGGATTCAAATCTTTCCGACATACCCTCTAGATCTTACATCTTAAACAAGTCCCGGTTTGTGATATTGTGACATGAGTGATGAGTTGAAAGTGTGAGAGAGGAGAAACTAGGTGAAAAAAATCATTGGCTAAGTCATGAATTTGTGATATTGGGAGAGTGAGTGAGAGAAAAGGAAAGGAGAGAATGGGTGAGAAGAAAGAGAATAGGCAATGATGGTGATGTCACATGCATTTGAGATGGTCAAGGATTCATTGTAGGTTAGTAAGCAAAAAAAACAGAGAAATATGAAAAAATGCTTATACTTCCATAATGTTATTAAGAAAACCAAAAAAACATGAGTTTGTAACTTATAAGTTAACATTATACATATATTAATTAGCAAATTTTCTTTTCCTGATGTTTTTGAGACTAGACCGGTTCAACAGGTTCAATCGGGATTCGGTCACCTGACCGGTTTGGTTTAATATAATTCGCTCGGTTCTTAAAATCAGCGGGTTCAAAGCGGTCCACCGGTCCAACCGGAGAACTGGACCAGTTGAACCAATTCACTATCGAATTTCATTTTTAAATTTAAAAAGTTTTCAACCTTAACAATCATTTTTGAGATAAAAGTTGATCGGCCGGTCCGACCGTTTCAACCGGTTAAACCGGTAGCGTGTCTGGTTCGCTGTCCGATCCGGTGATTTTTGGTACCCTGTTACAAATATTCTTGTTTTATGTACATGTGTTGAATGCTCTTATTTTATAACACCATCTTCGTCGGTTCTTTAATCTTGGTTCAAACCACCTAAAATATTGGAGTAGTTGGTTCAAACTAAAAACAAAGTTTTGAAGTTTGATTCTTCAAACCATCAAAAACCACCCATTGTAGCCACCAAACATCACATCTTTTCACCCCATATATATATACTAGCTTTTGAACCCGTGATTACACGGGATTTGTCAAATGATCGAAATTTAGGTATTTAATCATATGTAATTTAGGGTTTTTTTTTGAATTTAGAGATTACTTTTAATATTATCACACACTTTAAATGCTACATATTTAAACTATAGATTTTCTTAATATTAAAGTAATGTTTCAGTATGACATAAAATCATGTATTGGTATCTAAATATATTAAAGATGTTTTATATGATCAATACGGATGTAAGTTAAATAATGTTTTACAAATTGTAAGATTATAAATATTGTATTTATTCAACGAAATTTAATGTACACACGTAACTAAATATCTATTATACGATAATGGTTCGTAAATCATTATTTAACTAATTTAATAATTCACTGTTTGATTTTAAACTTATTATATATATTCAATGGTTTATGGTTTATATGTTTTTTTAAAAATTATGGTAAAACTTTATATATCCAGTAGTGAAATTAGATTTAATAGGTTAGTAAAAGTTATTATGATTTACATTAAATACCTTTTCATATAGTTACAACTAATGAGTCATACCAATTATACACATGACTCATGGATAGCTTGAATTAAGGAGAATAAAGATTGAATGTGGTTATGACATGTCATTATTATTATTTTGTTTATTAGTATAGGTAGATATATTAAGAACTTTGAGAATCATTTTGAGTCACAAAAAAACCTCTTAAGAATATTAAAAAGAATTTATAAAACAAAAATTTTTAAAAAGAAAAAAAACCAAAAAAATTTATTTTTCTTCCTGGTTTCATAAAAAAAATAAAAAATTATACACAATATATTTGTATTTAATCTCGATTTACACAATGTACCCATCATTTAACTTAATTGTACATACTTGTATAAAGAATAACATGTATAAAATAATAAAAAAAATAAGTATTATACATATGTGTATAATTTTCCTAAACCAATATATATTTTTAATTTTTTTATGAAACCCAGATGAAAAATAAATTTTTTTGGTTTTTTGTTGTTTTATAATTTTTTTATTTTTATAAAAAGAGTTTTTTTTGTTCTAAAATGGTTCTTAATTTCAAAATAGTTCTCACATGATCCTATATATATATACTAGTTTTTATCCCCGTATTACGGGGGTTGTTTTATATTATTTATTTTTAATATTTATTTATTTTATGAATTTTTATCTTTTTTTATTATATGAAAGTTAATAATATACTTATGGTTTGATGATAAATTGTTTCACAAATAAATGAGATGTTATAACCCGGTTTAAAAGTTATACGGGTTTGATGAAACCAAAGACTCGTTTATTTTTTAAACTACAAATTGGTTTTTTAATTATAAATAATATATATCTTTTTTTAAATAAATCATATATTAATTTTTAGTATATCCCTACTTTATAGGATTATTATATCAAATATTTGGTGAGATAAGTTTTAATTTAATGGGATGTTATAACCCGTTTAAGAAATATATGGGTTTGATAAGACCCATACCCATGAATTCGGGTCAAATGCATGAGAATCTTTCATTTAAAAATCAAGCAAATCTGGTGACTCCAAAAAAAGGGAGAGCGATCACATCGCGACACATAGGATTTTTAGATTTTCGTTTATATATATTATAGATATACTAGATTTAGAGCCCGTGTAATACACGGGATTATACAAATTATAAAATTACATGGAAAATCCCGAATCTTTTGATTATTTCCAAAAATGTTAATAAAAGTAAATTTGAAACCCGAATCATGTTTAAAATTCTAACTTTCACCCGTTTGATAGTTTAAAGTCAACACTTTGACCCCGTAACAAATCTAACGATAAATCTATTTGTATTCTCAAACTTTAAAAAATACTCAGATTTCTCATTTTGACCCGTAACAAATTTTGACACAAATGTATTTAACTTGTATCAAACAATTTATTTACCAACTTTTGATTGTATAAATCAAATTAAAGTTTCACAAAACCCGAAACAATCCTACATAAAAAATCAAGAAATTAAATATGATAAATTTGTTACATATGAAAGTGATTGGTATATATTTAACAAATAACCGAAAAAAATATACCGTTTACTAAATTAACTTAAAAATAAATTGATAGATTTAAAACATATATTTATAATTTATAAACTTATATGACAAATGTATATATAATATAAACATAATGTTAAAGGAAAGTAAATATGACATGCATTAGGGTCAATTAAGATCTTGGTTTTGGAGGGAAAAATGTTATGAGGTTTAACCATAAACTGACATGTGTCACAGTTATTTTCTTTTATTAGAATAGGTATATATATATATATATATAGTAAAGTTATAATAAGAAGTAGATTTTTACTAAAAAGTGTAGAAAGTGTGTTTTCACCATTAGATCTAATAAAACACACCGCACAATAAACACGCTTTTCATATCCACCATTAGATCAATATATCTAACGCACCAGATTACTTCTTACACTTTTTAAACACACTCCACTTCTTATTTTAACCCCGCCCTATATATACGTGTGTGTGTAAGTACAGCCCATGGGCAGGGCAGGTAGGGCTCAGGCCTACAACTTTTATAAGGCCCAACAGTTTTTAAATTTCTTTTATATATATATATAAATATTTTAGGCCCAGTTACATTAAAATGAGGCCCATAACAAAACAAATAACCAGGGTTTGGAAGTTTAAACGTACGTAGGCAGTAACTTGCAAGTTGCAACTTCTAAACCTGCGACCATCTAACTTCTGACGACCTTGAGAGTATTTCTGGCCAGCGGTGATCGGAGTCTGCCTATTACAAGTTTTTAACTTATTTTAAATTTTCTATTTCAAAAATAGCAGATTACGTTGATACATTTATAAATAAAAAAAGTGAAAACCATGTAACAAAAGTGCCGATTGGTTTCTCAATTCTCAGTTTTCATATATGTTGCAACTTGCAAATAAAATAATATTGTAGATCAATAACATTTGAAACATGTCATGTTGACTATTTTGCATGATCAAAAGTGCAGATGGCATATATATATATATATATATATATATATATATATATATATATATATATATATAAGAAGTTTCTAAGAATGGTAAGAACCAACAAAATTTTGACATTGGTATTACAAATGATGGTGAAATAACAATTCTAGGAAACTATGTCGGTTATAATGATAAAAGAGTAATTCTAGGAAACAATGTCGGTTATAGGTAATTTTAAATCTCAACCATTGATTAACATGATTCAATGGCTGTGATTTATTTCTAGTCTTCCTAGGAAACTATTTATTTTTAATATAACCATCCCCTATATACATATACTAGCTTTTGAACCCGTGTATAACATGGGATTTGTCAAATGATAAAAATAAAAAGATCCATTATTTGAAAGAAATGAACAAAATTAAAGGTAAAAATAAAATATATAGTACAAACAATAAGAAGTCTAAAATCTCAAATTTACAAAATTGATTTTTTATATACAATATCTGCATAAATTGTTTTTACCAATTACCCGTGGATAACTATGATGAATGGGATGAAAGATTAGAAAATTAGAATGAAATTATAACCCATTTATCAAAATTGTTTTGTCCCGTGACCTATGGATTGTTAGAATAAATAAGATGAGGAATTAGATAATTAGAAATGAAAATATAACTCATTTGACTAAATTATCTGGACCCATGACCCATGGATTGCTAGGTAGAATTAAATGAGAGATTAAATAATTAGAAAGGAAATTATAACCTATTTGTCAATATGGTTTTACTCCATAACCCATGGATAAGTCAAATGAATGAGAAGAGAGATTAGGCCATGAATGAATGTGAGATTGCCACATCATCTTCATTATTTTCTTTTATTAGTATAGTTATATATATATGATAAATTGCAAATAAATGAGAATGTTTGATCAATTTAGGAAATTAGGTTCAGGGAGGTCTGGGTGTATGTACATGCACTTATCAGTTTATCAAAGGCAAGTTATTATTTCATATTTGCTAATGTTAACTTTAATATTTGTTAGCTTTAATATTTGATACTTGATACTATAATTGAATATTTGATAGTTAATTACTAAATACTAATTAGCTATGTTATTATTTGTTTTTTAGATATTATGCCTCCCAAGTCTAAACACTTATCCGGTTGTCAAAAATGTAAAAAGATAAAATAGAAGAAGAACTAAGAAATACACAAATAAAGAAGAATGCGAAGATACATGCGTTTTTCCAAAAGCAACCTCAAAGTTCTAATGTAAAAGAAAAGGATGTACGTGTCGATGAAGATCATGAAGATTAACATGTTGGTGAAGATGGTTATGGTAATGTTGAAGGGCATGAAACTAATTTCGATATGAATGGAGATGCTCATGATCATGTTAATGGTAATACTAATGTGGATGAAGATGATGTTGATACTAGTGTGGATGAGGATGAAGTTGATGCTAATTTGGATAACGATGATGTTAATGTTAATCCGAAAATTGATATTTTTGATCCTACAACTTGGGATGGACTTAATACTTACTTGGTTAATGTTTTGGTAAAGAAAGATCCAAAACGATATTTGACTATTAAAAAGGGTCCCGCGGATAAATTTGGAAGACGCTTTTCTTCAAGTTTGTATACAAGAAGTCTATCAAATAGAGAGACTTGTGATAGAACATGGCTAGTGTATTCAAAATTGGTTAACAAACTATTTTGCTTTTGTTGTAAACTATTTAGACAAGGTCCACCGAAAGGTTCGTTCGATGGTGATGGTTATGGGGATTTGAAGCATACTAGTGATAGACTTAAAGATCAAGAACTTAGCTTTGAACATATGAGGAATATGCAAATATTGTTTGAAATGCGACAAAGGTTGAATTGTAACCAAACGATTGACAAAGTAGCGCATGACCAATTTAATAAGGAAATAGATTACTGAAAAGAAGTCACTTTTAGAATTATTGCGCTTGTTAAGTTTCCAGCTAAGAATGGTTTAGCTTTTCGCGGTACAAATGAGAAGTTTTATAAAAAAAGTAATGGGATTTTTTTGGGATTGATTGAGATGTTGGAAAAGTTTGACCTAATTATTAAAGAGCATGTGCGGTGTATCATGAATGATGAAGTTCGCGTACATTATCTTGGACACAATATCCAAAACGAGCTAATCTTTTTACTAGTCGACGAAAATCGGAAATCATCAAGAAGATAAAGCAAACAAAGTATTACTCCATTATACTTGATTGCACCCGAGATAAAAGTCACCAAGAACAAATGACTTTAATTGTGAGGTATGTCAATATAAACTCTAATTCTTTAATTGTTAGTTTTATTATATTGCTATGTTATTTATACTATTACAAATGTATTTAATTATTAGGTATGTGAATTTAAACGCCAAACCTTTTACTATTGATGAATCTTTTCTTGGTTTTTTGATTGCTAATGATACAACGGGTAAAGGACTCTTTGATGTTATGCGTGAGGAATTAAAGTCTCTTGGTCTTGATATCGATGATATGTGCGGCCAAGGCTATGATAATGGAGCCAACATGAAAGAAAAACATCAAGGGGTTCAAAGGAGATTCCTAGATATGAATCCTAAGCTTTTTATACCACATGTGGTTGTCATAGTCTTAATCTAGTATTATGTGACATGGATACCACTTGTACTAAAGCTGTATATTTTTTTGGAAACATACAACGGATTTACAATATCTTTTCCAATTCTACAAAGAGGTGGCAAAATTTAAAAGACAATGTTAAAGGATTGACTGTTAAGCCTTTGTCTGCGACTCGTTGGGAAAGTCGGGTTAAGAGTGTGAAACCTATTAGATCTCAACTATCATATGTAAGAGAAGATTTGCTTGAGGTTAGGGACACCGAGGGTGGTGATCCTAAGACAACAAGTGATGATAATTCATTAACAAAGAATGAATTTAGTGATTTTTGAATATATAGTATCAATCATTATTTGGTATGAAGTATTATCAAACGTGAATGTGGTGAGTCAAAAGTTTCAATCTAAGGATATGATAATTGATTAGCTATTGATCAAGTGAAAAAGTTGATTAATGTCTTCAAGAAATATAGAGAAGTGGAGTTGTCTAAGGCGATCAATGAAGCTAAGGAAATTGCAATTGAATTGAGTGTTGATCCAATATTCAATCAAAGGCGTCCGATTCAAAGGAAAAAATAATTTGAGGAGACTTCAAATGGAGAAGATGTTTTATTTTCAGCGGAGGAGGATTTTAGAGTCAATTACTTTTTATGTATCGTTGATCAAGAGATTTCATCTCTTGAAAAAATATTTGAATAATACCCAACAATATGAAAAACTATTTGGTTTTTTGTTTCCTAAAAAGTTGAGGGAACTTGGAGAAAAAGATCTTAAATCGCGTTGTCATTGTCTTCAAGATGCATTGAAGAATGGTGAAGAATCTAATATCGATGCTGAAGAACTCTATAGAGAGTTGAAGTTGTTTGAGACCTTGTTACATTGTGATGCTATAAGTCCTTTAGATGTTTTAAACAATCTGAAACGGGTCCGTTTATACAAATGCGTTATTTTATTATTTTTTTTACCTTGTCAAATTATTAATTCTTTTGATACTTTAAACAATATGAAACAGGTGGATTCTTATCCTAATGCATTAGTTGCATATAGAGTGTTATTGACTATTCCGGTAACAGTGGCATCGGCGGAACGAAGTTTTTCAAAGTTGAAGTTGTTGAAGACCTATTTACGATCATCAATGTCCCAATAAAGGATTAATGGATTGGTGATTATTGCTATTGAAAACGATGTTTTAGATACCATAGATTACAAAGATTTAATCGAGGGCTTTGCTTCCCAAAATGCCAAAGGAGCATCACGATTCATTTAAGTACTTTTGTTAGTTCATTTTGCTAAAAAAACCCTTTTGTTTTGTATTTTAGGGCCTTTTGTATTTCATGTCCCAGGCCTTGGTTTTTTTTTGTATTCTCGGAGACGGCCCTGTGTGATATATATATATATATACACACACCAGATTTTATCCCCCATCTTACGAGAGTTGTATTATATTATTCATTTATAATATTTATTTTAATTTTATTTATTGTAAGAAAGTTAATAATATGCTTAAGGTTTGATGATGAAACGTTTTAAAAAAAATGAAATGTTATAACTCGGTTTAAAAAATATTTGGGTTTGGTGAGACCCATGACCTACTTATTTTTTTTACTATAAAATTGTTTCTTAATTATAAATAATATATATATTTTTAAAAAAGGATATTAAATTGGAAGAAATTGAGGTTTAATTTGTTGAATGGTTTGATTTAGTGTTCAGTTTGGGGAATAAGAACCTACTTGCTAAGGTGTTTCATTTGTTATGATGATTTTATAATAATGAAAGATATATGGAAAAAAGGGGTGGAGGGGATCCGTATATGTTGTTCAAGTCGATTACGGTGGTTGTTTTTTATTATTCGTTTCTAATATTTATATATTTTTTGAATTTTAATTTTATTTGTTGTATGAAAGTTAATAATATACTTAGGGTTTGATGATAAAAGGTTTCACAAATAAATGAGTTGTTATAACCCGGTTTAAAAGATACCAGGGTTTGGTGAGACTCAAAACCCACTTAATTTTTTATCATAAAATTGTTTTTTAATTATAAATAATATCTTTTTAAAAAGATCATATATTAATTTTTAGCATATCATATTTTATAGGATTTTCATATCAAATACTTGATGAGATTAATTTTTAATTTAATGAGATGTTATAACCCGTTTAAGGACTATCTAGGTTTTGTGAGACCCATACCGTGAATTCGGGTCAAATGCATGAGAAGCCTCCATTTACAAATAATGCAATCTGGTGGCTTGAGAGAATTTATGGAGTAACCAGAGAGCTTTTAAAGGTTTCGTGTGTGTGTGTGTGTGTGTGTGTGTGTGTGTGTGTGTATATACTAGTTTTTATCCCCCATATTACGGGGGTTGTTTTATATTATTTGTTTATATTATTTATTTAATTTTTGAATTTTTTTTATTGTATGAAAGTTAATAATATACTTATGGTTTAATGATAAATTATTTCACAAATAAATGAGATGTTATAACCCGATTTAAAAACTATATGGGTTTGATGAGACCCAAGACCCGTTTTTTATTTTTTTACTATAGAATTGGTTTTTTATTTATACATAATATATATCTTTTTTTAAATAAATAATAAATTAATTTTTAGTATATCCCTACTTTATAGGATTTTTATATCAAATATTTGGTGAGATTAATTTTTAATTTCATGGGATGTTATAATCCGTTTAAGAAATATCTAGGTTTGATAATACCCATACCCGTTAATTCGGGTCAAATGCATGAGAAGCCTCCATTTAAAAATCAAGCAAATCTGGTGACTACAAAAAAAGAGGGAGCAACACATCGCGACACATAAGATTTTATGGTTTCGTTCATATATATATATATATATATGGTTGAGTTAATTGGGTAACTCCAAAAAAGTGGGGAACTGGATAACACCCTTCCCAACCTTTGATCTTTTCCCCACATCCTTATAGTACACCATCAATCACCTACATCACATCATTGTTCTAAATGAGAAAAACCCCCTCAAAAAATAATTAAAAAAATTATAAAATAAAAAAAAGAAAAAGTAAAAAACCAAAATATTTATCTAGCACCCCTGTTCTTGAAAAATAAAATTCTCGGTTTAGCCTTCAAAAAATAATTAAAAAAACATATAAAATAAAATAAAGTAAAAAAAAAATCAAAATGTTTATCTAGCATCCCCGTTTCAAAAAAAATCTCCATTTAGCCTTCAGGTTTAGTTTAACATTTAAGGATAAGTTTTTTTTGGAGGTTTAGGTTTTCCGGGTTGAGGGTTAGGTTTCTTTAGGTGTGGGGTGTAACACCCCGACCAAAGGCGGATTATACATCGGGGCGCCACATATTGTTTCATTACTCGTGACACTATTGGGTGTCAATATTTAATAAATACATTCATTCGCGCACGCGCAAAGTAAACACAAGATAACATAAATCAATATATTATAAGGCAAAATGTTAGAACAAATAACTTGTCTTGATACATTTTAATCTAGGTCCAAAATAAAGAAAACTTCCTATGTGTCCACAAGCTCCAAAACAGCTACTGCAAACCTGAACATGTGTTAAAATAAACGTCAAACACTTGCGTGTTGGTGAGAAATCAAGTTTAATACAATACATAGATAACAATAAATCTGCGCGCAACACGTGTATGTCTGGTGTTTAACAAGGGTGCAATCAGATTGTGATCAAGCCTAAATAGATCATAGCTCATAGTTCATAGTTCAATCCGTGCTCCCAATTGAGCACAAAAACGAGAAAACATCTGTGCAAGTGTAAACAAAGAAAACCGTAAACGATAGGTCTCCCGTGTTCATCTAATGGATCCATGAAAACTGCGGAATAGGCCGAACAAAGCGGTTAATGATACACACATACAAATAAACAGCCAAGTAAACGTCCTCAACACATGGGATACTGCGCGACTAAAGCTCATAAAAAAGTTTAAGACTCTAAGTTTGTATGAACACATGAACATCCCAAAACATTAAAAGCAAAAAGGGATTAGGTACGAGATTACTCACTTGATAAACGATGCGGTGTAAGATAAAGCAAGAACCAACTTTAAACAAGCACAAGTTAACCTATAAATAAGATTGTTGTTTTAATGATCTGTTTTAAGTCTTGATTATAAGTTAGCATAATTAATAAGTAAATTATTATATATTATATATATATATTACCGGAAAAGCAGGACGGAACAGGGAGGAAGACGGAGGCAGAGAGGAAGACGGCATAGAGAGCAAGGGGCAAGAGAACAGGAGAGATTAAGTGTTTTGTGTGTGTAGTGTTTATGAAAATATTACTATTATTTATAGAGAAACCCTAGGAGACATGAATCCAGAAAAAGGGGAAAAGATTCCAAGACAAATAAAACAAGACAAAACAAAAGATATCAAAAGATATGGCAGCTGCAGGGGGGCAAAATAAAGCTGACAGGGAACAGTAAAAAGCATGGGCGAGTCAGATAAAGGTACTGGTCAAGCATGGCAAAAGCAGATCTCAAAAGATAATGTCAGTCACTTTTTCTGACAACCAATGGGGTTGGTGCGCATGCTGCGCCAAAAGTGGCTTTTCAGACATAAAGCAGATTAGGTCAACAGCACAAAAGATAAGACAACACAAAAGCAAACGGCTAGATTAAACAGAAGAAAACTCAAAGGGTTTAGCGCGAGAAAGCTCGAGCGCGAAGGCAGACACAGAAGGTCAAGAGAGCGCGAGCGCGAAGGCAGACAGAACCAACCTTAACGCGTCGCGGAAAGAACTTCATTTCTAAGCGCGCCGCGGGAAGAACCGCGGGAGGAACTAAAATTCCTAGCGCGCCGCGGGAAGAACTATAATTCTTCGCGCGTCGAGGGATGAACTACGATACTTAGCGCGCTGCGAGAAGAACTACAATCCTTAGCGCGTTGCGGGAAGAACTACCGTTCTTAGCGCGCTGCGAGAAGAATTACAATTCTTAGCGCGCTGCGAGAAGAGTTCGTCTCGCGTATCGCAGGAACAGATGGTCTTCACGCAGGATTTCTTGTAAGGGAGTCTGGCGCGTGGAGCTGCGCAGACAACCTTAGGCGGGAAGGAACAAAGGACAAGCAAAGAGTTAGAAGAAAAAGAGGGAAACAAGGCGTAAGGGCGGGACGGCGACAAGAGGGAAAAGAAGGCGGAAAGAGAGAAGGAGAGGGACGGGACGGCGGAAAGAAAGAGAGAGAGAGGCGGGAAGGAAAATATATATTATTATTAAAAGTAAAATATAAGCATAAATAAATATTAAATCATAAAAGAAAGAGATCGGGTCAGAGAAACGGGTACCTGGGTCGGGTCGGAACGGGGCAGATGTTACAGTCTCCCCTACTTTAAGAAATTTCGTCCCGAAATTTATCTCGAAGTAGGTTGCGCAGAGAACAGGTGCGGGTACTTGATCTTCATTTGATCTTCATTTGATCTTCCCTTTCCCATGTAAACTCGGCTCCGCGCTTGGACTCCCAACGAACTTTCACGATAGGGATACGACTGCGCTTGGTTTGCTTTACCTCGCGATCCATAATCTCAACAGGCTTCTCAACGAAATGCATAGTTTCATCAACTTGAACTTCATCAAGTGGAATGTGAAGGTTCTCGTCAGCTAAACACTTCTTGAGATTGGATACATGGAACGTTGGATGCACATTACTGAGCGCTGGCGGCAGGTCAAGTCTGTAGGCAACTTTTCCTACACGCGCGAGAATCTTAAATGGTCCAACATATCGAGGAGCAAGCTTACCTTTCTTCCCAAAGCGGACAACACCCTTCCAGGGCGACACTTTGAGGAGAACAAGATCACCAACTTGAAATTCGAGAGGCTTCCGCCTACGATCTGCGTAACTCTTCTGTCGGCTGCGGGCAGTCAGCAGATGATCACGGATCTTGGCGATTTTATCGGTTGTCTCTTGAACAAGTTCGGGTCCTGTGATTTGAGTTTCACCCACTTCGCTCCAACAAATCGGGGAGCGGCATTTACGACCGTAAAGTGCTTCAAATGGGGCCATACCGATACTGGAATGATAGCTGTTATTATAAGAGAACTCAATCAAAGGCAGGTGTGAATCCCAATTACCTCCAAAATCAAGAACACAAGATCGAAGCATATCCTCAAGAGTCTGAATAGTTCGCTCAGACTGACCGTCAGTCTGGGGATGATATGCCGTACTCATGTCCAAGCGAGTTCCTAGCGCAGATTGGAGAGATTTCTAAAAGCGAGATATAAAACGGCCATCGCGATCGGATATGATGCTCAAAGGAGTACCATGGCGGCAGACAATTTCCTTGACATAAAGCTGCGCGAGATGCTCAACACGGTAGTTTTCACGAATGGGCAGAAAGTGAGCAGACTTAGTCAAACGATCCACTATTACCCAAATGCTATCATGTTTGCTTGCTGTCAAAGGTAACTTGGTAATGAAGTCCATCGCTACACATTCCCATTTCCACGTAGGAATTTCTGGTTGTTCGAGCAAACCAGATGGGCGTTGGTGTTCAGCTTTCACTTTAGAACAAGTCAGACATTTAGCTACGAACACAGCAATATCCTTCTTCATACCGGGCCACCAATAAGTAATGCGCAAATCCTTGTACATCTTATTAGCGCCGGGATGAATAGAATACCGAGATTTATGCGCTTCACTCAGGATATCAGCGCGAAGATTCTCATCAAAGGGAATCCAGATGCGATTGAGATAGCAGAGAATTCCACTCAGATTGGGCACAAAATGCGCTTCTGCGCCACATGCTAACTCGGCGCGAAGGCTACCATTACTGATGGATGCGCGCTGCGCGTCACGAATGCGCGATTCAAGGTTGCTTTGGATCGGCGCGAAGTGAAGCTGCGTGCGCGGCAAGATACAGTTAAGCTGGCAGGGTTTTCGGCTGAGCGCATCGGCTACCACATTAGCCTTACCAGGATGATACCGGATCTCACAATCGTAATCGCTGATGAGTTCGTTCCATCGGCGTTGCCTCATGTTGAGTTCCTTTTGATCAAAGATATGCTGAAGGCTTTTATGGTCAGTGTAAAGGATACACTTAGTACCATAAAGGTAGTGTCTCCAGATCTTTAAGGCAAAAACAACTGCACCAAGTTCGAGATCGTGAGTCGTATAATTCTTTTCGTGAACCTTAAGTTGCCTTGACGCGTAAGCGATAACCTTGCCTCGTTGCATAAGAACACAACCGAGACCTTGGTTGGAGGCATCGCAGTACACGACAAAATCATCATTACCCTCAGGTAGCGCAAGGACAGGAGCTTCACACAACAAACGCTTGAGCGTTAGAAAGGCTTCTTCTTGCTTCGAGCCCCAAATATACGGTTTACCTTTGTGCGTTAAAGCTGTTAAAGGCAAAGCGATCTTCGAGAAATTCGAAAGGATGCGCCGGTAATAACCAGCTAAGCCCAAGAAGGATCGGATCTCAGAAGGAGATGATGGCGTAATCCAGTTCTTGATTGCTTCAATCTTGGATGGGTCGACATGAATACCCATCTTGTTTACAACATGACCAAGAAACTGTACTTCATCCGACCAGAATTCACACTTGGAAAGCTTAGCGTAGAGTTGCTCAGCTCTAAGCTTTTGCAATACCAATCGGAGATGTTGCTCATGTTCGGCCTTGGTCTTAGAATAAATCAGAACGTCATCGATAAACACAATCACGAATTTATCCAAGAAAGGCCTACACACCCGATTCATTAGATCCATGAAAACGGCGGGTGCGTTGGTTAAACCGAAGGACATGACCAAGAATTCAAAATGGCCATAACGAGTTCGAAAAGCAGTCTTCGGAACATCTTCATCGCGGATGCGCAACTGGTGATAGCCAGAGCGGAGATCGATCTTCGAGAAACAAGAGGCACCTTGGAGTTGATCAAAGAGGTCGTCAATACGCGGTAAGGGATACCGGTTTTTAATGGTGAGTTTGTTCAACTCGCGGTAATCGATACACATGCGAAACGAACCATCTTTCTTTTTAACGAACAACACCGGAGCACCCCAGGGCGAAGAGCTAGGGCGGATGAATCCTTTAGCAGTCAACTCTTGAAGTTGGCTTGCCAATTCTTGCATCTCAGCGGGCGCAAGACGGTAAGGAGACTTAGCTACGGGGGAAGCACCAGGGACAAGATCAATACGGAACTCGACTTCACGAGCGGGAGGGATACCAGGAAGATCATCAGGAAAAACTTCAGGGAAATCACGCACAACAGGGATATCGCGAAGCTTCTTCTTTCCTTCATCAGGTTTGACCACATGGGCTAGAAATGCAATACACTTCTTCCGCATGAGTCTTCGGGCTTCGGCGCAAGACATAAGTTTAAGACCGCGGGAGGGTTTTTCGCCGTAGATGTGAAGATCACCATTTTCTCGAGGAATGCGAATCATCTTCTTGGCGCAAATAACTTCGGCGCGATTATGCGTAAGCCAGTCCATACCAATGATAACATCAAAGCTTCCAAGAGGCATGGGGATGAGGTCGATTAGAAAATCGTTTTCGTTAAGGTTAAGCGTGCAATCTTTAATCACAGAGTTAATTAAAACAGTTTCGCCGTTAGCCAATTCAACTGAAAAATTTTCTTTTAAATCGTTGCGCGGTCGCGCAAGCTTCTGCTCTAACGCGCGAGAAATAAAACTTCGATCGGCGCCAGTATCAAAAAGTACAGAAGCATAAAATCCGTTAAGCAAAAATGTACCATTAACTACGTCATTATTCGCTTGCGCTTGGTGCGCGGTTATGTTAAAAGCTCGTCCGCGTGTCACTTGGTTCGAAATCTGGTTCACCGGATTCGCTTGCGTAATCTGAACTTGTAGTCTCGGGCACGCGTTCCGGAAATGACTGGGATCGCCGCAGTTAAAGCACGTTCTGGGTCGTGGGTTTTGGTAGGTTGGTTGTGGGTTCTGCGGGTAGACTGGTGGTATTGGATTGGCGGGAGGGACTCTACAGTATTCGGTTGAGTGACCAACGCGGCCACATCGGTTACATTGTCGACACGGGGTCTGAGTTGGGTGGTGAAGTCTACAGGTTGGGCAAAGGGGTTGGTTTCCTGTGTAAGGTTTCTTAGGAGGCGGGGCAGGGAGTGCGGGATTGGTTAAGGCATAGTTGTGGACTACAGGAGGTGTTGGGTAGGCTGACAGTGGGTTAGGCGTGTAAACTGGAGGTTGGTAGGTGGGTTGCTGGACTATGGGCGGGCTGGTAAGCGCATAGGCTTTGCGCCTGCGCTTGAGGTTGTTACGGTTTGAGGGTTCGGGTTTGGTTTCTGTTGGTTCAGGGGCAGTCTTGGTGGGTTTAGTCTTCTCAGCTCCCCGCAGGAACAGGGTTCCTGCTCTGACATGGTTGTCGCTGAGCACAGCGGCCAACTCAATGGCGTCAGAGAGGGTTGCTGGGTTTCTGGCCCATACAGAATCTTGAATTTCCATGGGGAGACCCCCAAGGAATTTCTCGATGGCTCGGCGGGAAGGGGTAACAAGGTGAGGGACAAGCAGGCTTAGTTCATGGAAACGCGTCGCGTACTCGCGCGCTTCGCCACTGTACTGTTTAAGATTCCAAAATTCTTCTTCCAGGCGCTTAACTTCGTTGGGAGGGCAGAATTCTCGCGTCAGAACTTCTTTGAATTCCTCCCAGGGCATGCTAGAAGCAGCTTCTGCGCCACGCGCATGAGCTACTCCATTCCACCATGTAAGCGCTCTAGATTCCAGGACACTGGAAGCATATAGGGTTCGTCTGTCTGAGGGGCATTGGGTGTGGAGGAAAGTGTTTTCTATTTTCTCAAGCCACTGGAGCATCACGGTGGCTCCTTCAAGACCTGTGAACTTTGGAGGGTTACCCGCGTTAAAGGATTTAATGTTGTAACCAGAGGTGTTGGTATTGTTTTGGCTCAAAGCTTGGGCTATTGCGGCGGCCATTTCCTGGGAACGTTGCAGCGAACGTCTGCGCGCGGCTTCTTTCTTCTTGAGATGGCGAGCTGATAGCGGAGGCATTCTATAAAAGTTTTAATTTTAGTTAATATCTTGGTTTTAACGCAAAGTATAACCTCGAAAAGCTTGGTTTCACGGAGTCAGTTACTGTCAAAAGTTAAAGTAAAATAAATGACCCTAAATGCAGACTTAATAAAGGTAACAAATTCGAATCAAGAATCGACAATTCATGTATCACCATGACCTTCCGAATTCCCAATTTAAAATATACGAGCAAACGAGTATTGGAGATTGACGATTCATGTATCACCATGACTTTTCAATCTTCAATATAAAACATACAAGAAAATGAGTATTGGAGAGTGACAATTCATGTATCACCATGACTTTTCAAGTCTCCAACCTCAGAACATAATCGTAAATGGGAATTGAAAATCAACTATTCATGTATCACCATGACTTTTCGGATTTTCAAACCCAACAAACGAATATGTAAGAAAAATCAATAAAAATCGAAATTCAACAAAAATCGAAATATCGCGGAATAAAACATAAAATCATATACTGCGCAGGTGCGAGCATATTCATAAATAACGAGTAATTAACAATAAGCGCGCAAACATGAGATTTCTCTCATGCGCGAGAAGGGACTCTTAGGTATTCTAGGCCGTTATGTCTAACCACCTATCCTAAAGTCAACGAGCTCTGATACCAATCTGTAACACCCCGACCAAAGGCGGATTATACATCGGGGCGCCACATATTGTTTCATTACTCGTGACACTATTGGGTGTCAATATTTAATAAATACATTCATTCGCGCACGCGCAAAGTAAACACAAGATAACATAAATCAATATATTATAAGGCAAAATGTTAGAACAAATAACTTGTCTTGATACATTTTAATCTAGGTCCAAAATAAAGAAAACTTCCTATGTGTCCACAAGCTCCAAAACAGCTACTGCAAACCTGAACATGTGTTAAAATAAACGTCAAACACTTGCGTGTTGGTGAGAAATCAAGTTTAATACAATACATAGATAACAATAAATCTGCGCGCAACACGTGTATGTCTGGTGTTTAACAAGGGTGCAATCAGATTGTGATCAAGCCTAAATAGATCATAGCTCATAGTTCATAGTTCAATCCGTGCTCCCAATTGAGCACAAAAACGAGAAAACATCTGTGCAAGTGTAAACAAAGAAAACCGTAAACGATAGGTCTCCCGTGTTCATCTAATGGATCCATGAAAACTGCGGAATAGGCCGAACAAAGCGGTTAATGATACACACATACAAATAAACAGCCAAGTAAACGTCCTCAACACATGGGATACTGCGCGACTAAAGCTCATAAACAAGTTTAAGACTCTAAGTTTGTATGAACACATGAACATCCCAAAACATTAAAAGCAAAAAGGGATTAGGTACGAGATTACTCACTTGATAAACGATGCGGTGTAAGATAAAGCAAGAACCAACTTTAAACAAGCACAAGTTAACCTATAAATAAGATTGTTGTTTTAATGATCTGTTTTAAGTCTTGATTATAAGTTAGCATAATTAATAAGTAAATTATTATATATTATATATATATATTACCGGAAAAGCAGGACGGAACAGGGAAGAAGACGGAGGCAGAGAGGAAGACGGCAGAGAGAGCAAGGGGCAAGAGAACAGGAGAGATTAAGTGTTTTGTGTGTGTAGTGTTTATGAAAATATTACTATTATTTATAGAGAAACCCTAGGAGACATGAATCCAGAAAAAGGGGAAAAGATTCCAAGACAAATAAAACAAGACAAAACAAAAGATAACAAAAGATATCAAAAGATATGGCAGCTGCAGGGGGGCAAGATAAAGCTGACAGGGAACAGTAAAAAGCATGGGCGGGTCAGATAAAGGTACTGGTCAAGCATGGCAAAAGCAGATCTCAAAAGATAATGTCAGTCACTTTTTCTGACAACCAATGGGGTTGGTGCGCATGCTGCGCCAAAAGTGGCTTTTCAGACATAAAGCAGATTAGGTCAACAGCACAAAAGATAAGACAACACAAAAGCAAACGGCTAGATTAAACAGAAGAAAACTCAAAGGGTTTAGCGCGAGAAAGCTCGAGCGCGAAGGCAGACACAGAAGGTCAAGAGAGCGCGAGCGCGAAGGCAGACAGAACCAACCTTAACGCGCCGCGGAAAGAACTTCATTTCTAAGCGCGCCGCGGGAAGAATCACATTTCTTAGCGCGCCGCGGGAGGAACTAAAATTCCTAGCGCGCCGCGGGAAGAACTATAATTCTTCGCGCGTCGAGGGATGAACTACGATACTTAGTGCGCTGCGAGAAGAACTACAATCCTTAGCGCGTTGCGGGAAGAACTACCGTTCTTAGCGCGCTGCGAGAAGAATTACAATTCTTAGCGCGCTGCGAGAAGAGTTCGTCTCGCGTATCGCAGGAACAGATGGTCTTCACGCAGGATTCCTTGTAAGGGAGTCTGGCGCGTGGAGCTGCGCAGACAACCTTAGGCGGGAAGGAACAAAGGACAAGCAAAGAGTTAGAAGAAAAAGAGGGAAACAAGGCGTAAGGGCGGGACGGCGACAAGAGGGAAAAGAAGGCGGAAAGAGAGAAGGAGAGGGACGGGACGGCGGAAAGAAAGAGAGAGAGAGGCGGGAAGGAAAATATATATTATTATTAAAAGTAAAATATAAGCATAAATAAATATTAAATCATAAAAGAAAGAGATCGGGTCAGAGAAACGGGTACCTGGGTCGGGTCGGATCGGGGCAGATGTTACATGGGGGGGGGGCTTTTCTTGCACGTGACGGTGGAAAGATAACAGGAAAAGAAAAATGCATAAATATAGTGTAACCATCACATTAAAACTTGCATTGTCTTGTACACGCGTAAAAACATAACTTGTTACTTTTCATGAACATTAAATTCCATGAGATAACCGTTGGTTTGTTTATAGTATATATATATATATATATATATATATATATATATATATATATATAAGTATTGAATTTACATTAAAATTATAACGAAACGTGTTGTTTTACATGTAAAATCTTAAAGAATTGTTATTTACATGTAAAATGTTAATGAGATTTGTTATTTTACGTGTAAAATGTAAATGAAAAGTGTTATTTTACATGTAAAATACTAATTTTTACATGTAGATTCTAAAATAACTGTTGTTTTACATATAAAATGTTAATGAGATTTGTTACTTTACGTATAACATGTTAATAAAAAGTGTTAACGAAAATTGTTATTTTAAATGTAAAGTCTTAAAGAACAGTTGTTTTACATGTAAAATGTTAATGAGATTTGTTGTTTTACGTATAAAATGTTAATGAAAATTGTTATTTTACATGTAAAATTAAAAAAAAAACTGTTGTTTCACATGTAAAATGTTAATGAGATTTGTTGTTTACGTATAAAATGTTAATGAAAATTGTTATTTACATGTAAACTTTTAAAAAACTATTGTTTTACATGTAAAATGTTAATGAGATTTGTTATTTACGTGTAAAATGTTAATGGAAATTGTTATTTTACATGTAAACTTTTAAAACACTGTTGTTCAACATGTAAAATGTTAATGAGATTTGTTGTTTACGTGTAAAATGTTAATGAAAATTGTTATTTTGCCCCCCCCCCCCCCCCCAACACACCCCACAAGCTAAAAAAAACCTAAACCCCATAAAAGCTAAACTAAACCCGAAGGCTAAAGCAAGATTTTTTTTAACAGGTGATGCTAGATAAACATTTTAGTTTTTTTACTTTTGTATTTTTTCTTGTTGTTTTTGGTTTTAAAGTTTTTTAAATTATTTTTCAAAGGTTAAAACGAGTTTTTTTAATAGAACGGGGATGATAGATAAACATTTTCGTTTTTTTACTTTTCAATTTTTTCGTAATTTTTGTTTTATAATTTAATTTAATTATTTATCGAATGCTAAACCGAGAATTTTTTTTTGAACGGGGATGCTAGATAAACATTTCGCTTTTATTTTTCATTTATTTTTGTCTTATAATTTTTTAATTATTTTTTTGGTTATTTTTTAGAGGTTTTTTTCCTTTACAAAGAATGAGGTGATGTAGGTGATTGAGGGTGTACCATAAAAATGTATAAAAATGTGAAAAAATGATCTTAAAGTTAGGAAGGGTGTTCCCCATTTTTTTGGAGTTCCCTGTGTAGCTTGTTGTATGCGATATGTGCACAATACCATTTTTTTAGCAAGCAATTAGCTAGGTCAGGGGTGGCGGGGTGGTCGATAGCCACATGCCTGATTTTTTTTTAAATTTATTTATTTTTATTAAAAACAATTTTTAAATTCAATTACATGACCACTAGTTTTGTCTAGTGGCAAAAAGATATTACTCTCAACCAAAAGGTTATGGGTTCTAGTCTCATTTGAAACATGTTTAATCTTATTTTTATACAAAAGTTTTTTACACAACCCAAACTATAACCAAGTAAACTCATATAAAAACTTTATTGTTTAAACCAACAAAATACTCCTTTTTAATTAAGGCCCAAAAAAAATTTCGCCTTCGGCTCAGTTTTTTTTTTGCTTTCTCGGAGCCGGGCTGAGCTAGGTGAGCAGGTATATGATGATTCATGATCCAAGAAAGTAAATTTGGGATGCTGCTAAGTGGATTCTATACGGTAGATGCTTAGTATATAACATGTGTTGGATTGGTATTAAACATGAAGATAGTCAATGGTTCAGTAGTTTGTCAAGGTGATCACAATACAGTTTGCAAAGATCCAAGTTTATCACATGAGAAAAATTGTTAGCGGTATATTAGAAGAAGCCGACAAGAGAAGGTCCAAACATGTAACTTTATTAAAAGAAGTGGTAACTATTTTGCAAAGCATAACCGAAATCACCAAGAAAGAAGGTTACCACAGTACTTATGAACAACATTACAAAACATACATCTCAGATGATCAAAGAAACGGAAATATGCAATCCTCCATGTGGTGTTAACTATCAACGGAGCCAACAACAGCCAGAAACCAGCAATGAATCCAGACATTGAACTAATAATCAAGCCCCAGTCTGCTTCTGCTCCATCTGATTCATCGTCTTCGTCTTGGTCTCTGTTAGGTGCCTGATATATTGAACAAGTTCCGGCAAGTGGAAGTCCACAAAGTTTGTTGCCCGAGAAGCAGGACTCACTGAAGCTCTGAAGTTGGGTACTCAATGGGATTCTTCCCGTCAAATTGTTGTAGGACACATTGAAACTACTCAAGAAATTCAAGGTTGACAAGCTATTAGGAAGCTCCCCCGAAAGCCGATTAATTGATACTGTAGGGGTATGGTACTAAACCCGGTTTTACGACCCTAAATTTATTATGTTTGGCTTATTTTATTATATGGACTAATACAATGTTATTGGGCTGAGGGGGTTTTGTGGAGGTAACCCTAACTGGGCTAGGCCCATTAGGGTACCATGATGGTGGCCATGAGGCTCTCTATATAAGGAGGTCTCCACCTCCTTATTAAGGGGTCATGCTCAATAAGAGCCACCACCACTTTTTTGTGTCTGTAAACAAGAGATCTTTGAGATTTCTTAGCAGTCACCTCCACACCCCCGAAAAAACCATTGCAGGTCTCAAGCAACCGGAGAAGAAGATCAAGACGTGGTTCGTTCATCTCGAAAATCCGTGGAAACATCGTCATGGATCAGGTCAGATTCATTTCATGCTTCGACAGATACATCAAATGATGAAAGTGATCTCAGATCTCCAATCTTCTAAGGGATCCTCCCTATCAACTGATTTCTTGACAAATTCAAAAATTGTAATGCTTGGAGGGCCATTAGCTCACTTGGGATGCTCCCAGAAAATTTGTTACTTGAAAGGTCCAACATCATCACAAGGCCGAGAATAGTGCTATATGTGTCCTCTCTTCCTTTTATAACCAGTGAAGCACTGCCAATGATCTGTCTGGTATATGAGAAGATAAATCTGTCACTTGGCGTTGCTTCTTTACCAGAGAGTAGAGTGAAATTTTTGAAGCATCTTGGAATATTTCCTGATAGATTATTATGAGCAAGATCCAAGATCTGAATATTGGTAAGATAACAAAGCCCATGAGTAATATTTCCCTGCAAATTGTTTGATCGGAGGTTAAGAATTCTCAAACTCCTGAGTTCTGCTCCAAACCATTCCGGAATTTGTCCTACAAGTTCGTTTCTAGCAAGTTGAAAGATCACTAAATTGCTTAAGCTCTTTAAAGAAGTCGGTAATCCTCCAGAGAGCTTGTTGTTCCGGATATTTAAAAATTGCAGGGAAGACAATGATCCCAAAGTTCTTGGAATCTCACCACACAACTTGTTGTTTTCCAAGTTTAAGAACAACAAACTCGGCCACTTCACCCAACAATCAGGAATGTCACCTGATGGATTATTGTTCGCCAAATTAAGAATTTCTAGAGTTTTCTCACTATAAGGACACACAAAAGGACGTAATGATCCCACAAAGGAATTATTTGACAAATCTAGAATCGTTGTTAGTGAGTTATTATCTGAGAATATAGGTAATTGCCCGCTAAGTTTGTTAGAACTCAAGTCAAGCATTTGAAGTGATGTAGGGATACCAAATAACCTTCCTCGAATTTGATTTCGTGACATATTTAGATATTGTAGATTGGACCACGATCTCCAAAATGACTCAGGAATAACTGTTGAAATCTTTGTGTTACTCATCTCCAATTCTACTAAATCTCTCTGCAGTTACAGCCACAATGGAATTTGAGGCCCTAAATCCCACAAACTTAAACGCAGGAACTGCATCTTGAAAGAGGGAACCCAGTTGGCAGAGCGCGGCCTTAGAGATAGGTAGTTACCTACACCATCTAGGTATACCAATCTGGCCATTTTGTCGAAATGAGCATCTGTCACGATATCGGTTAAAGAGTTGTACGGAAAAACTAAGTAAGTAATATTCGAAAGTTGACCGAGGCTATCAGGAAGGCTTCCATTGAGTCGGTTATTTGAGAGATCTAGCACCTCGATCGAGGTAAGTCCTCCAACTGAGTATGGAACTGAACCTGAGATAAGATTATTTGCAAGAGATAGTGACTTCAGGTGAGACAATCTTCCAATTGATTCAGGAATAATACCAACGATATGGTTATTTTGAAGTTGGAGGTTCTTCAGGCATACAAGTTGTCCAAGTTGATTTGGAAGATGACTTGAAAGTCCTGTAGACGCAAGGGATAATGACTCCAATCTAGGTGATTTGCACTCGAAAAAGCTTTCAAGAAGGCTTGTAAAGCTGATATCAGGAAAAGAGTTACCATCTAGTCCAATTTGTCTCAAATTGCAAAGATTACCTAATGATGTAGGTATCGTGTTGTTGAGTACATTATGTGAAAGTTCAAGGCTAAGCAAGGAAGTCAAGTTGTGAAGAGCACCAAGAACTGAACTTGAAATACCACAAGAACTAATATCTAATGAAATGAGATTACCACCTACACTAGACAACCCTTTTAGTACTAATGAAGAACTCATGAAATCATTCCCATGAACGTGAAGCAACTTGAGAGAAGTCAAGTTACGAAAACTTTCAACGCTACTAGGAATTGGGCCATGAAGACCACATCCACTTAAATCTACTGAACGCAGACTAGTTTTACTAAAAATCCACCAAAGCGTGTAACTGTTATTAAAATCGTTTCCAGAAAGATCAAGAAATGAAAGAATTGAGACGTTGAGATTAGCAACATAAGGATTTATATGAAACAGTTGACTATGTGACAAACGTAGTTTGACCAAAGAAGTAAGGGTGTCGATCACCTCAAGCCAATTTGTTGCTTTACTAAGGTCCATGCCACTTAAATCCAGGTGACACAACAAACGGAGACTTGACAACCACTGCATGTTGGTGATGCTAGTAGATTCATATTCATCAGAGTCTTCATAAAAACTTCCAAGACTTAGGACGCGCAATTTTGTCAGGTTCCCTAGTTGAGGAGGGATTAATCCGCCAAACATGGAAGACGAGAGGCTAAGATATCTCAAGTTTCCAAGGGAACCCATAAAGCTTGGAACTTCCATTTCACCAAAGTTATTGCAGCTCAAGTCTAAATGCTTCAGTTGTTTTAGATTCAGAAGTGATGAACTTATATCCCCACTTAATTTTTGCTTCCAGAATTCTTCATATTCTTCGATTTTGTTGTATTCATACATACTACAATTACCTGGAAGATGAATCCTGTGAACATTGCCAGTAAACTTATCGCAAACGATCCCAGTCCAACTGCAACAGTCGTTCTTCTCACCAACCCAAGAAGCAAGCCGGTCTCCTTTATCTATGAAGCCATGCTTGAATTCAGGAAGTGCTTCTCGCTCATCATCCTTGCATAGGACATTACGTTTGTTATTATCAGATAAGCATAAACGAATTAAGGCTACAATTAAAAGCAAGCGAAAGTAGCAAGAACGGGAATAAGAAAAGGAAACGCCAACCCTAATATTGATGATTATGTAGTAAATTACAGTCACTTATGCGCAAAGTATAAATATAAAAATGTGAATATATATGTATGCAACGACCATGCATTTTCTAAATATATTATTCAACATCATACAGTCCGTCAAAAGTTATCAATCACGGATATAAAATTCAAAGGTTTCACATCTTTCTGAAATTATTATTGGAAATGAGATTGACATAATTGTAGTTTAATATGTGTACGGAAAGATATTGTTTCCAACGCCTAAGAAACAAATTTGCATGTACGGAAAGATATTGTTTCCAACGCCTAAGAAACACATTGAAATTTCCAACTCGAATTAATTATACGTGAAAAGTCTTGAGGGAAAGTTTCTCCCAAATTGAACAAAATAACATGTGCCAAGCCAAAGTCCACTCCAATCCAGAGAGGACAAATAGTAAAATGGTCATTCACACTATGGATATTTTAAAGGTGTTAAATTATGACAACGGCTTTAATGCAACTGGTTACTGGGGGATGAAAGCTCACCACCCACATACAACCCACCTTACTCGAGTTCAAATGTTAAAACAGTGATGTTCTCCCATAATTAATATATGGTGTACACTTGTTAAATATTATCTTGTACTTGTTTTCAATTGTTATTTAGATATCCGATATTCGAGTTACATTGATTGCAAAAATATACATATTGACTTCAAAATTATAAATACATGCAATTTAACACAAGATGTAAAGGCGGGTCAACCATGTTTAACGCAAATCCGCAATGGTTTTTTCAAAAAGTCAATAAGTTAAAAAGGAATGTTTGGCAATCACAAAGCTCTTTTATTTTAGCTTTTTGATTAGGTTAAAATGTAGTTTCTAAAAACCACAAATCCTAGCTTTTTCAAATACATTTTAGAAAATACCAATGTCAAAAATACAAATTGTAGTTTCAACCGAATCTGATATGACTATGACTAATCAAGGTCAGTTTCTCCCCTTTTATTTTCAAATTGTGTAATGTTCATGAAGATTGATCGTTAGTATATGATGTTCAATTTTATATGCTTATGTAAAATTATGTGTTTAGACTTGCAATTGTGCTAGTTTACATCATTATCATTATATTTTTATGTGTAATGTGTTTACACTTTTCTGGATGCTATTAAGCTAAGTAATTAAGTCGGTTTTTTTTTTGTTGTTGAAATTGTGATAATTGGCGACTTTAAAAAAATGACCCATTTTGATTATTCATCTTCAAATACAACTACTAAAAAAATGTTACTCTTTTTAAAAGGGGCAATGATTGAAGATGTAATGAATTCAAAACATGCAAACCAGTGGCCGGGAACAATCATATATGTATTTTTTTTATTTCAATTAACTTTGTATTTTATTAAATGTTGACGTTGTATTTTTGTTATGATATTCATTTTTTATTACGTGACCCGACCTGACTAGAGAAGTTTAACAATATAGTATAAATCAGAGGGCATCTCATAGAAAAAAAGTTATGAGTCCGTCACTAAAAACCTAATATTTAATAACAATAATGTTTTTTTAGTAAACATGTCGAAATTGACATCTGTGTACTTTGGGGGATCTTCGGGTAGTTTTCTCGGGTTTTGAGTTATTTGGGTTCGGGTTGTTAAAGATAATTGACGCAAGAACGACCCGTTTACCAGTGGGTTGTTCAGGTTTTGGGTAAAAAGGGTCGGGTTTGGTCGGGTGGGATGAAAATATTTTTGGCGTTGAGCAAAATTAGCTATAGTTTCTTCCCTTTGTGTATATTGTATATCATCGATAACAAGATATCAGAACACGTTTGAAATAGAGGTCAAACAAATTTAGAGCATACATTGTCGGTTATTTTAAATTGTTATTTGAAGATTAGTTTAATGTTTGAAGTTGTATATATTACCTTTTTAGGGTTAGAGAGATTTTGATGGGAACCTTTTGTAATAAGTAAACACTTAAGAATTCAAAAGAGAGACAAGAACACTTTGGAACAATTTTCTAATATTTTTTCAAACCAACCTACAAGAAATAAATATGCAATATAATGCGGCCATGATCGTTATTTATTGGAGACATGTATGCAATAACTACCTACCATGATCTACTAACTACATGCACCACTACTTATAATTGAAACAATCAACATAACATGTGCTGCTACAGCCTGTAAGTAGGCAAAACTCCAAGAAAAACAAGATTAAGAAGAGATCCAATTTTGAGTCAATTTTATGTGTTTTTCATTGAATGCAAAAGAAACTATAAATAACAAATTTGGGAGTACATGTCCACCATGCCATGAATGCATGTTCACCATGTCATGTCCCTTATTTTTATCCATGCAACCTACCCACTACTTCTATTTTAACATGTGAAAGAGACTAAATCAAATGCAACAATGAAGTAAAAAATAAAACACATTTAGAATTAAACTAATTGCTACTCCAACAACTTCTTGGGCTTCTTCAGGTTTCTCTTGGTCTGTTTCAGTGGGCCAGTTGCTATTGGGTCCGTATCAACTGCCTTCCCCTTCTGAATGAGCCCGTCCTCGAGCTCGACGTTGAAATCCGGAAAACGGCTGCAAAAGTCTTCATATCCTTCCCAAGTCGCTTCAGCTAAGTTACAATCTTTCCAAGCAACTAAGAGTTCCCGTTTCCCCATAACAACCCGTTGATCCATGATCTGGCTCGGCTCTATTTTTAATTCGTTTCCTGCATAAAACTCTCGCAGTGAGATTGGATCCGGCTCCCCTTTCGCTTCACGTAATAGAGACACATGAAAGACCGGATGTATTTTTGGTAACTGCAGTTTATATGAGACCTTTCCAATTCTTTCAATCACTTTAAAAGACCCGAAAAATCTTTTTGATAGCTTCTTAGCACCCCCGGTATTCAACAGACTTCTGTCGATAATCTTGGAGTCGTAGAAAAACGATATCTCCCACTTTAAATTCTTTATCCAGCCGATGTGCATTAGCTAATGCTACCATACGTTGTTGAGCCCGCTTTAAATTTTGTTTCAACACCGATCGTAACTGCTGAAGTTCATTAAGTGTGACATCAATGGAAGGATTTTTCGAGGAACCTGGTTTATATCGGACCACGTCCGGAATTTCTTGCCCATATAATGCTTGAAATGGGCTCATATTTATCGCTGAATGGTATGATATGTTGTACCAATATTCCGCCAAGTACATATATTTACTCCAGCTTTTTGGTTCATCGCCTGCAAAAGAACGCAAAAAATTTTGCAAACAACGATTGACCACTTCGGTCTGGCCGTCCGACTGTGGATAATAAGCCGTTGAAAACATGAGCTTTGTTCCAATTTGTTTAAACAGTTCCCTCCAACATGTGCTAAGAAAAATCGGATCTCTATCCGTGACAATGCTCCGGGGCAGCCCATGCAAACGATAGATATTTTGAAGGAAAATGGTAGCGAGCATGATGGCTCCAAAATGGGGGTGGTAACGGAATGAAGTGTGAAAATTTTGTGAAACGGTCTACGATGACCCAAATGGCGGATTTTCCGTGTGAAAGGGGTAAGTTTGTAATGAAATCCATCGAAACGTCTTGCCAAACGTTAGATGGTATAGGTAAGGGTTGTAAAAGACCGTATGGTTTGTGGTTTGGGTATTTGATTTGTTGGCAGATTTGACATTGGCGAATGAAAGTTGTAACGTCCCCCTTTAATTTCGGCCAAGAAAATGCTGCCGCTAAGCGTTTAATAGTTACCCGAATACCCGAATGGCCACCTGCTTGTGAAGCATGGAATTCTTGAAGCAATAAGGATCTCAGTTGTGGATGAAATGGAATAAAAATTTTGGCTAAGTGGTACAAAAGGCCGTCTTTCATTTTGAACTGAGATGTGGACCTAGCCAAACACTTGTTTATTAATGCCTTCCCTTCTGATGTGCCATAATACTCTTTTAATGCCACTACCCATTTAGGCTCAGTTAAAGAAACAGCCATTACTTGAAAAGTGTGTAAACGGCTAAGCACATCTGCCACTCGATTTTCCTTACTTGGCTTGTAGTGGATCTTGAAATCAAACCCAAGTAATTTAGTTGCCCATTTATACTGCTCGGGGGTCTGCACGACTTGAGAAAGTAAATGCTTGAGACTTTGTTGATCCGTGAAAATATTAAATTTTCGGTCAAGTAAATATTGTCTCTATTTTTTTATTGCTTCGGTTACAGCATACAGTTCTCGGACATAAGCTGAAGCTACTTGAAATCTTGCATTCTCGGACACATCTTTTTACTAAAGAATGCAATAGGACGGTCCTCTTGAGAGAGAACGGCGCCGATGGAAACGTTTGAAGCATCGGTGGTCACATCCAAGGGTTTGGTGAAATTTGGAAGTGTAAGTGTGACCAATGAGACCATAGCTTTTTTGAGAGCCGTAAAGGCTGCTTCGTTTTGCTCAGACCAAGTGAATAAACGCTGTTTTAGGCTATCAGTTAAAGGTGAATCTAGTTGAGCAAAGTGTAGGACAAACCAACGGTAGTATCCCGTCAAGCCTAAAAAACCCCGTAAAGCCGTAAAACTGGTAGGGGTCCGCCAAGATTGAATAGCAGCAAGTTTGTAATTTGTCTGGGTCCGCTTCAACACCCTTAGCGGATATTATATGGCCCAAGTACTCGAAAGTATGAACGGCAAATGTGCATTTTGAAGGTTTTGCAAAAAAATTGTGTTGAGAGAGTTTCTCAAACACCTGTCGCAAATGGCCATAGTGTTCCTCTTTTGAGTGGCTATAAATTAGGATGTCGTAAAAAAACGAGAACATACCATCGTAGAACGTCTCGAAACAGATCGTTCATGGTGGCTTGAAAGGTGGACGGCGCATTTGTTAAGCCGAACGGCATAACCAGGAATTCGTAGTGGTCGTCGATTGTACGAAAGGCTGTTTTACAGGTAGCGTCATTAGCAACACGAATCTGGTGATAACCTGCTCTCAAATCAATTTTAGAAAAGACCACTGATCCATGCAATTCATCAAGGAGCTCATCAACGGTAGGAATTGGGAAACGATCTTTGATGGTTATGGAGTTTAATGCGCGATAATCGACACAAAATCTCCATGACCCGTCTTTTTTGCGAACCAAAAGAACAGGTGACGAGAATGGGCTCTGGCTGGGTTTGATAATACCATCTCGTAACATTTCTGCAATGAGGTTAAACATAACCTGCTTTTGATAATAAGGCTTAACATTGGCTGGCTTTGACATTGGCATGGTTGGTATGTGATGATCTTGTGAGCGGCACGGGGGTAATTGGGTTGGCACTTGAAAGAGGTGGTCGTATGTAGTGAGTAATTGTTGGATGATGGGATCATCATGGGTAATTGAAGGTGGGGGATTAGATTGAGTGGAGGTAGTGACGTAAAAAAAAGAGCATGCAGAGATGCCACAAAATTTTTGGATATTAGGGTTTGCAACGACGTGGAAGATACCTGGCCTGTTTGACTCTCCCCATGTAAAGTAATGGCCTTTTGGCCCACATTAAAGGTGAGTTGGGGTATAGAAAAGTCCGCTAAGACGGGGCCCAAGGTGCGTAACCACGCTAGCCCTAAAATAATGTCAGCGCCCTCTACTGGTAATATGAAAACAGGAATTTGGAACGCCGCCTCTTGCAACGTTATGTCCACCGACGGACAAATGCCTGAACACTTGAGGTTCTCGCCATTACCCACCATAACAGAGAATTCCGAAACGTTTTGGGTTAGGAGTTTAAGGAAGGAAACGATACGAGGCTGAATGATATTGTGGGTGCTACCCGAGTCGATCAACACTTGTACGGGTTGGTTATTAATAAAACCTGTAACCCGAAGTGCTTGTGGCGATGACAGCCCAAAGAAGGCAGCGGTTGAAGGGGAGAAGAACTGATTCGGGTTTGTGGGATCAATTTGATCTGTGGTGAGGGAAAGTAAGGTGTTGTCGGGTAAGGGATCAGGTGGTTCACCAGGTTCGTTATCTGCAATCAATAAGAACTGTGGAGGGTTGCATTTATGGCCCGGGAAGTATCATTCCGGTAAACTAAAACATAACCCCTCACTGCGGCGTTTTTGGAGTGCTTCTAGGGATAACTTAGTAATGGTAGTGCTGATTTAGGAATTGAAGGGCTGGTTAGGAGTGGTGGGGTACCGGGTTTTTGTGTAGTGTTAGAAGTGGAGGCTGAAGGTGTAGTGGTGACAGTAGATGAGTTTGGTGTGGTGAATGTTGATGGGTTATAGTTTCGTTGAAAGGGTTTGGGTTTAGAAAGTGTGAGCTTATCCTCGAAACATTTTGAGAGGCCATAAGCTTGGTGTAGGGTGGTTGGTTTAATGATGGTTAACTCAGCTTGAATCTCGGGTTTTAGGACGGATAAATAACAATTTAAGAGGGCCTCGCTAGATAACCTGACAACGCAGTTACAGAGTTTTTCAAACTCGGCTTGGTATGCGGTAACGGTTGTGATTTGGTGAAGTTTGAAGAGAGTGGCTTGATGATTCTCGTAATCCGGTGGGCCAAATCGGAGTTCGAGGGCTCTTGAGAATTCTTGCCAGGTTCCTAACAAGTTATTGTTGTAAAGATACTTATACCAACTCAACGCTTCTCCGGTGAAATAGAAAATGGACAACGAAAGTCGTCGGGTTTCGGGTATGTTGTAGTAAGTAAAGAAGTTTTCAGCTTGGAAAATCCAGTCTAACGGGCTGGATCTGTCAAACACGGGGAGGTTTATTTTTGGTGGGCGGGGATTCGATGGATCTGGTGGATCGTGTTGGGAGACAGACGGTTTATTGATAAGTTTGGGATTGGTGACGAGGGAGGCAAGTAGGCGATTTGTGGTTTCGTTTTGCTGCTGAATTGAAAATTGAAGAGTTTCAAACTGCGCCAACGAACGGGATTCAGTTTGAGCAGAGGTGGTGGTGTAATGGGTGAAAAATTGTGAGAACTGTTCACACAAATTTTGAATAGGGTCATCGGGTTGAGATTGGTCTTTGCGAGGAGGCATGGTAAGGAGATGAAAGCACCAAATGTTGCAGCCTGTAAGTAGGCAAAACTCCAAGAAAAACAAGATTAAGAAGAGATCCAATTTTGGGGCAATTTTCTGTGTTTTTCATTGAATGCAAAAGAAACTATAAATAAAAAACTTGGGAGTACATGTCCACCATGCCACTAATGCATGTTCGCCATGTCATGTCCCTTATTTCTATCCATGCAACCTACCCACTACTTCTATTTTAACATGTGAAAGAGACTAAATCAAATGCAACAATGAAGTAAAAATAAACACATGCAGAATTAAACTAACTACTACTCCAACAACTTCTTGGGCTTCTCTAGATTTCTCTTGGGCCGGTTCAGTGGGCCAGTTTCCATTGGGTCCGTATCATGTGCTAACAGAAAAATAATAATTCAATGCCTTTCCAATGTTGCTCTTCGTTAATAAGAATCAATCCGATTGTCTTTGAGCCTATTGCATATTCTCTTGGACCTATAATCGGGCTCATTCAATGAATTGGCTGTTGGTGCCATGCTTAGGCCTGCCTGAGCAGTAACATCGTGCACCCCTTGTGAACCGATATTGTCTCCAATTAACATTGACACTCTAACCTTTAGACTTCACATATATGTTTAAGTATGACTTAAACATATTTTCAACTAATTACACTACGACCCTTGTACTTTTGAATCCCATGGATTAACTAAATTATTTTCCAACAGTAACATCTCATTTATAAAGGGCTTGAAATAGTGACATGTTAATTGCAGATAGATGGCTTGTATAGTATAAAAATTTAGCCAAATACTAGTAACATTCAGAAGTTTTTGGTGTATAGAAGACGAAACCTCACAAATACATTTCAAGGCACCGGTTCACAAATTCCATCTGACCATTCTCCTGCGGATGATACGCACTCAAGTGCAGCAACTTAGTATCCATTTGTTTAAATATTTCCTTCCAAAATTGGCTAACGAACTAAGGATCATGTTCTGAAATAATTGTTTTAGGTAATCTGTGTAAGCGATAAATTTCCTTCATAAATATTATGGCTAATGATACCACTGTTTATGTGGTCGGTAAGGAAATGAAATGAGCAAATTTGGATAGTCGGTCAATTTCAAAATTACAGTTTTACCCCTCGAGTTTGGTAAGCCTGTAATGAAATCCATGGATACATCGACCCAAGGGTATTTAGGCGTGGGCAATGGTTGTAATAGACTATATGGTTTGTGATTTGGGTCTCTAATGGCTTAACAAACTTAAAAGGTTTTAACGAATTTTGTGAACACTCATTTTAATCCAAGCCAAGTAAACGAGCTTGCAAGTCGTTTAAACGTAGCATTGACACTGGAATGACTGCAAAAAAAGGCAAAAAAAATTATTCTAGAATGGGATGTCTCACATCAGAGATTGGTGGTATTAGAAGCCTTCATTTGATATAAATCAAACAATTTTGGTAACCATGACGAGGAACTGGATTCATGACCCCAATAAGTATCTATAATTATAGTTCTATGCCTTTTTTGGTAAAAAAAAATGCAGGTGCAATATATCAAAGGCTGGTAAACATGGTATTTAAAGGAATATTGGGGGACACCATGGAGGTCTACATTGATGATATAGTGGTAAAGTCAAAGAAAACTGGGGATCATCTCAAGGATTTTCAAGAAGCCTTCGACATCCTCGACAGATACAACATGAAGCTAAGCCCATCCAAATCCCATTTTGGAGAGCAGGCAGAAAAGTTCATGGGATACATGGCCACCAAGAGAAATATAGAAGCAAGCCCAAAACAAATCAAAGCCATCATAAATCTGTAGGAACCTGTCAATGTCAATTAACTAGCAGGATGGCAGCTCTGAACAGATGTATCTCAAGATCCTCAGAAAGATGCAATGAATTCTACAATGTCCTAATGAAAAATAAGAAGTTCGAACGGGGACAAAAGCATCATAAAGCACTTGAATACTTTAAGAAATATCTTTCATCATCACCCTTACTCATGAAGCCCGAAAATAGTGAGCCAATATTCTCATATCTAGCAGTATAATGAGACATAGTGAGTGTCATATGCTATGTAATTAAGAGCATGCTCGATGCTGAAACCATGTATTCTTATTTAGAAAAATTAATATTAGCTTTAATAATAGCCCCTACCAAGTCAACACGTTATTTTGAGACACATACTATTCATGTTAAGACTAATTGTCTTATTAAAATGTTTTGAGAAAAACCGAAATGAATGGTAGAATGTCCAAGTAGTATGTTATATTGAGTGCTTATGATCTTGTTAATAAGCGTAAAACGAAAATTAAATCCCAAGCTTTAGCTGACTTTGTGGTTGATTTCAGTAGTGATATCCAACTACAAGTTGACTAGGAAGTTCAACAACTAGAGCAGGACAAGGATAAATGGATATTATATACTGATGGTGCTTCGATGTCAGAGGGACATGTATGGGTATCATCTTAAAATCACCAGTATGGGACATAATACCTCATGCAATCATATGTGATTTTTAAGCCACCAACAATGAAGCTGAATATGCAATCAGACTGACACATGGCTTTCAGAACTGACATCTTTTTTATGTTATTAGGTAAGTCTCATTCTCTGTTCGAGTCTAAGCATGTAGGATACTTATTTCTCTCGAACTTATGCTTTGATACCAACTTCTAAGGCCCCGGTCCCCTACTTTAGCGTTGGATTTACTCATAAACACAGTTCTAAATATCATAGTGAATTAAAACTTTCCGCGGAATAGATAAATGCCAACCATTCATTACGTAAGTCTTAAAATTTAAATAATATAAAACTTTCTTTTAAGTTCAAACATCATAAATTAAGTCTTCAGATGTCAGCTTCTTTATTCTTCTGCCATATGCCCCTCTTCAAGCCAGCTGTCTCATCCTACTCACCTGCGTGCATACTAAAAGTCAGCTACGCTGAGTGAGTTCTAGTTAATCAGGCAACATACAATGCGTTCACATACTTATATACATACCCGAAGATATATATATCTTATATACATAACCTGTTCACCTTACTCTCATGCTTACATTCATACGTTCATTCTTTCATACTTGCTATAATTTACATGATACATGCATAACTATTGTTACGTTTTAAAGAGCCTTCCGCCTAAAACCTCACAGATATTGTAAGGGTATTTTCCCTAACATCACAAATATAATACGGGTCTGGTCCCGAACATCACATATATTATAAGGGTCTAGTCCTGAACAAACTTGTAACATCCGACGTTTCAAAAATAATAAATAAATAAATATTGTTATCTATTTACGCTTATTTAATTGCCGTTAAACGAGTAATAAAATAATATAAAGGATGGTTGGCTTTAATAGTGATGGCTTAAATAAATAATGGACTAGTGTGCTAATGGCCTAAGGTCCATGAACTTAAGGTGTATATATACACCCACTTAAACCCTAGCCACTTTCCATTATACCAACACGCACTCAAAATACACACACACAAAAACTCCCTCTACCATTTTGGACAAGATCCGAAGAAGAGCCTGAGCTTGTTGGTGTTCAAGCATCTCTACAAGCCAGATAAACGCCAAGATTTGATTGTGTTCGTGAAACCGATCCATCTAAGGTGTTGTTCGTTTAAGTTTGGCTCATTTAGTATTTCTAGATCTAGCTAAACCGGGCTTTAAAATCGATAAAGGTTTGAATTTTATCATAAACGAGCTAGATCTTGGATAAGTGTAATGACGGACATGGTAATACGCTGAATAGAAATAATATTAGAAATAATAGCAATAATAAATAAATAATATAATAACAATGATAACGTAAGCTGCAGCGCAGCAAATGATGATGATGATGATGATGATGATGATGATGATGATGATGATGATGATGATGATGATGATCTAGAGAGTGCTCAACAGCGAGAAAGAAAGAAAAGAAAGTAAAAGATAGAAAAAAAGAAAGAAGAAAAGGGGAAATAAGAAACAGCTGAAATCCATAATAAAAAGGTGTTAGTTGAAGGGGAATAACATCTTGATGATTTAGTAGAGTGGTTAAACCACTATTGCATGGGGGAGAGGACTCGGGTTCAAGTCCCGTCCGCGCATCTCTTTTTGTGAGAAAACTAGTAGGGTCCTCTTGGACGGTTCGAATCGATTGGACTGGTTCGATTCGACTAGACGATTCGATTCGATTAGACGGTTCGATTCAATTGGACTGGTTCGATTCGATTGGACTAGTCTGATTCGATTGGACGGTTCGATTCGATTGTACTGGTTCGATTCGACTAGACGATTTGATTCGATTAGACGGTTCGATTCAATTGGACTGGTTCGATTCGATTGGACTAGTCTGATTCGATTGGACGGTTCAATTCGATTGAAACATGGTTCGATTCGATTGTTCCTGGTGCTATTATAGTCTGTTGGGCCTAATCTAGCCAAGCCCATGAGCTTATAAAGCATATTCTTTAATTAACAAAAGCTAGCCCATCATTATAAACCAAACTAACCGACCTTTTATATATATATATATATATATATATTATATAACATAATTAAGATGAGCATACATAATAAAGGAAAGAAAAGCATACATTCGTTAAACAAAGTAACCTCGATAGATTCGTTTAACTAAACAAGCGAGCCTAGCTTAACAAGTACGTTAGTTAACAAAAATATCAACTAAATTAGTTACATGGTTACTTGAAAAATATATATATTTAACAGTTAGCCGTGCACAACTAAGGAAAGGGATTACCGTTAGCTCCGAACGTAACCGGATCCAGGTGATTAGTTAATAAACTAGCCCCATTTTCTTGTCATGTTTTCGGGGTTGTGTGTATACTCAATGTGATTAGTTAATAAACTTACCTTAAGTGGTGAATGTATGCTATATGAATGTTTTATAGATGATGTTTGAATGGTTATAGAAATGTTAAAAGTATACATGTAATTATATGAAAGATGAAAGACGACATGAAAAAAGGTATGTATGAAAGTATGATTCTTTGGTCATATGGAATGAAGGGACCAGACCCTTATAATACATGTGATGTTCGGACCAGACCTTTATAATATTTGTGATGTTCAGGACCAGACCCTTATAATTTCTGTGATGTTCGGGACCAGACCCTTATAATACCTGTGATGTTCGGGACCAGACCCTCATAATATCTGTGATGTTAGGGACCAGAACCTTACAATATATGTGAGGTTATAGAGTTGAAGGCTCTATCAAACGTAACGATAGTTATGCATGTATCATGTAAGTTATAGAAAGTATGAAAGAATGAGTGTATGAACGTAAGCATGAAAGTAAGGTGAACAGGTTAAGTATGTAAGATATACATATCTTCGGGTATGTATATAAGTATGTGAACGCATTGCATGTTGCCTGATTAACTAGAACTCACTCAGCGTAGCTGAATTTTAGTATGCACGCAAGAGAGTAGGATGAGACAGCTGGCTTGAGAGGGGCACATGGCAGAAGAATAAAGAAGTTGGCATCTAAAGACTTAATTTATGATGTTTGAACTTAAAAACATGTTTTATATTGTTTAAATTTTAAGACTTATGTAATGAATGGTTGACATTTATCTATTCTATGAAAAGTTTTAATTCACAATGATATTTAGAACTGTGTGTATGAGT